>NC_139243.1:65416246-65501246 GCF_977018435.1 Lepisma saccharinum | reverse complement strand
ATCACAGAACAAATGCATTCCACTTCTGTGCAAAATTTTCAACCATAGAAAAAGGATCAACGTGTACCTCTCATTTACATCTCCATGCTTCACAAGAATTTATTGGTGTCCCCTCCACCCACAAAATTAAAATTTATGAAACATCACGCCCTCAAGAAGTTCCTCAACATCCCCTATAACGTTTCACCAGGGCTAAATTTATGGGTAACCTTTATTCAAAACTTTCTCTTACACCCCCGAAATATAAACTTACACTCCTCCAGATGGATAATTCATTATCCACTCCTGCCATGCAATAACGAAAAAGAGATTGTAAAAGACCCTGACTGACTAAACAGAGCTATTTGTTAATTTTTATTTATGTACTGCAAAATAGCTTACTCTAGTGGGATATATTACACGTACTATCAATTTGAAAATGGTTACGTGACAGAGCAGATAAGATTTTATGTCGAACAATAAAAAGAAAAACTTCTTCCGAGGCTTCAATTAGCTTAAATTCTTTGCATCGGTTCAAGAACTACTAATGAAGTACGGTGACCCAAAGCGTATTATCTCTGTAGCACTGTTTCAACTGCATAAGGAAAATCTGGATATATTTGGCACTAAAGAAGTAATGGAAGATTGCACTGAAAATTGTGATTGAAGAATATCCACATTCGGAAAAGTCGAGTAGAAGTTGAAAGTATATGTTCTGCTGAAATATGCCACTGTTGTTATTTAATCAAGATTACGTAGCAATGTTGTTTTCATTTATACCTGTAAACATGTGTGTGTCGCTGGAAGTGGCAGTGTTATAGGTACGGGTGTCCCAGAAGTCTTTCCCTGATTACAAACTTTATTCATATCCGCTATATGCAAGGTAGAGGTATAAAAGTGGTGCCAAAATGTTGGAAAACTAACCAAGTTTTTTTTTGTTGCAGGTTTGAGTAACGTGGTTGTAGTGTAGCAGTCTCAGTGCCCAGAAAACCGGAAATGTTCACAAATCAGGAGAAAGCTCAGCATGTCCTCTGGTATCACGAGACCCGGTCACCAATAACAGTGCAGAGGAACTTTCAAATGTACAGAATTATTTCGTCTAGAATATCTGCCATCAATAAGTTGGTATTTAAAAAATGGAATTTATCTTCATTCCCAAATCCTGTCAAGTCCAAGAAACATTGTATGGAAAGATGCCACCCGATGTCAAGAGCATTAATTCCGGATTCCTTGGCACTGACACTGCTACACTACAGCCACATTACTGAAACCTGCAACAAATAAACTTGGTTAGTTTACCAATATTTTGGCACCACTTTCACATCTCTGCATTTCATATAGCGGATATGAATAAAGTTTGTAATCAGGAAAAGACTTCTGGGACACCCGGTACTTATACGATGCGTAACAAACATTTGAAAAAATACGCGCGCCCGCTTTTGTTTATTTGAAGTCCACTTTATGCACAGTAAGGTTAATTAGGACTGGATCCGAACCACTATGTGCCTGCATCGAGTATCGAACCCGGGACCCCCTGATTGCAAGGCGAGGGCGTTACCGTTATCTAGCTAATAAAGTTCGATGTACCTTGATACATAGGGCCGTATCAAGGTTTGTGGAGGCCCCTGGGCAAAATGTTTTGTGGGGGCCCCCCATTTTTTTAATTTTTACTAGGAGCTTTATTAGCTAAATATGTTAACCACCAATTTTCAGCAGTTGAAATGGTAGGCCTAATTTTAGAATCAGTAATCATTCACAATCGAACATATCGCAGATAGGTTTGCAGGGAGAATAGCACAGTAAAATAAAGTTACAGGACGAAAATTGTAACGCTATAGCAGCAGTAAAATTCTGGGTCTAAATGTCTACAGTATATTATGAAGAGTGAACACCGTAACTACAATATATAGTAAATACTAAGGGGGTTCAGACGGAAACAGAGATCTGAGCAGTAGACTGTACTTACGTACATAATTTATTATAAATTATATTATTTACAATTAAGAGTAAATATGTCACTACATATGCACGGTCCATCTACTGTACAACTACCGACAGGTTCATTGTGAAAATTGTAGTAACTACACTTTCTTCAAGAAAATTCCCGAAGCCTTAACACTTACAGTAGACACACTTTTCTTACCTTTTTCGCCGAAAATTCATCTACTATATCATCGAAGTCCAATTCACGAAGAAGTTCATGTTCAATGCTTAATAAACAAAGATTGGATAAGCGATCCTGTCCCATGGCAGCACGAAGCCTGTTTTTCACTAATTTCATTTTTGAGAAAGCGCTAGTATCTCCACTTTTTTTTCCCTTGAAAAACTTAGTTATAATACGATGTTATTAACGAAAGAAAGTTATGTACTTCGTAGGATTATTTATTATCTTAATCATATCTGAGAATTGGTTGTTTGAATAAGTGTGCCTTATTTCCACACCACAGCCAAATCAATCCATGGTATAAAGTATACTGAGCTTCAGATATCTACAAACAGATAGACTGAGAGCTGTGCTACAATTGGATCCAGAAGAGTGTAGACGTACGACAATATTGAAGTTTTATTTTTATTTTTAAAATAACTTATGTAATTTTTCACAAGCATAGCCATGTGGATAAAATATTTTTTTTGGTGGAGGCCCTTCACAGTTTTCTCTTGGTGGGGGTCCCGGGGCAATTTACCCAGTTGCCCATAGGTTAATCCGGCCCTGCTGATACACGTTTTTTTATGTTTTCAGTGTACCTACCCGCACGCGGAAAGAAATTGGTATTCATACTTCGCTTAACTATGCCCCCCTAATACCTATCGCTAGAAATCGGCACCTCTGTTTTCCGGTGCTGCTTTGCTTGCTTGATTACTTGTTTTAATTTTTTTCCTCTAAGTTCTACCTAAATGAAACCTTTTTACAAACATATTTTTGATTTGGTTAAATTTTCCATTTTACCATCCAATTCTTGTCTCGTGCCGACCCTCCGCGATTTAGTGGTTAGCACATCGCGCTATGAGGCCAGGGATCCCGGGTTCGAATCTCAGCCTGGGCATGATTGTTCTTTGTAAATGTTCATCAATTTCATCATATCAACACTCACTCGTCCTCGTTGTCGCGATTAACCTAAACAGGAAGAAAAGCAACGTAAAATAACAATTGCAGAACGAGTCTTGTCTCGTGTATTCATCCCTCTCCACTCATTTTACAATGTGCTGTAGTAGGTCTACTGTGCTTTCTACACGCCTGTTTCAAGATAATATGATGGTTCGCAGCTCGACTAAAGAGACACTCTGCGGAGATCGCTGGGAAGCCAGCCAGGTTCATTCTGGAACTTCTAATACGTCTATGTTCTCTCAGGGGTCATTGAAGGTCATGTACCTAGTTCTTTGCTCAATAATACGCCCCACGTTGCACTATTCATTGACATGTCCGATATTACAAATGCATTACACAAATATGATGAAAATAAATCAAATCACACATCATGAATGCAGGGAAATTTACATGGAGGAGGGCGGAGGGGGAAGGGGGTTATTGGCCATTGAAATGAGTCTGACTGATAACAAATATTAGCAAACACAAGAGTCTCTGGGTATGACGTGGCGTTAGTCAATATCAAGTAGCAAAAGAGTAGTTTGCAGAGCCGCTGGGCAGGATGGTAGAACGAAGTTACATTAAACTGTAAATCCAGTCCCAATTAGCCTATCTGTGCATAAAATCAAAAAAACAACAACTCAAAACTCAATTAGATACGTTCTTTCCTAATAATTAGTCCCAGATTTAGTTAAAATCAAATGGTACATCCCGGGTTCGATACCCAGTAGAGGCACAAGTGGTTCGGATCCCACTTTAAACTGTACGTCAAGTCCCGATTAGCATTACTGTGCATAAAGTGGACTTAAAACTCCCAACTCAACTCAACTCACATGGTACATGCATTTTAGGAGCGAAATGGAAGAAAGTTCATTGTTTACTTAATTTTTGTTAAAGCTAGCTTCCGTGGCGGAGTGGTTACCACTCGCGCTACAGGGATCCTGAGTTCGAATGCCGGTCGACTCATGAGTGTTTGTGAGTGTCCCTTCTTCAATGAGTGTTTGTGAGTGTCCCTTCTTCAATTTCATCATATTACTCACCCTCATCTTCGCGATTAGCCAAAAGTGGCAGAAAAGCGAAGTAAAATAAACTAAATCAATCAATATTACAGAACGGAAATCATGTCACCCTAAACTTTAGCTTCCTAGGAGAGACAGATCACTTTCTTACGCATGACAAAGAGAGAGAGAGAGAGAGAGAGAGAGAGAGAGAGAGAGAGAGCAGGAGCTCATTACGCCGTCGACTCTAGTTTCGCCATCTTGAATCACGTGTTCTCGTTGAGTGTTGTACACGCCCACATTTTGTTACGTATCATATGATTGGCCTGGCCTCTTCTTCTTCTTTTGAGATTCCAGCAGAAAAAGAACGTGGCAGCAGACATTGCCTTTAAAAAAACTCTAATTCTAACTGACGCAATGAGTGTTTTATGTACACTCGATCGTTGTGGAAAAGATGCATACCGCATGCCCATTCTCCCGTCCCTGATCTTACAAACTACACTAAATCTCCGCCAAAATGATCAACGAGTGCAATTTACGTACGTAAAAGCTCATAGCAATCTTAATATATATCAGGATTTACTGGACCAATATGCAAAAAAGGCGAAGAACACTCCTTTTCCTGCTCCCCTTCGTTTATCCTATACTGATCTTCTACCCCGAGTTAAAATGAAAATTAATTCCCAATGGGAAGCTCGGGCACTTAATCAAATTGCAAATACGACCACTTATAAATGGTACGCAGAAAAAGTAGTCAGTCGGTTTCATAAACTGAAACTTCCTCGTTTGGTTTGAGTTGGTGTTTTAAGTCCACTTTATGCACAGTAATGGCTAATCGGGACTGGACCTACAGTTTAAAGTGGGATCCGAACCACTTGAGCCTCCACCGGGTATCGAACCCGGAACCCCTCGATTACAAGGCAATGACGCTACCATTGCGCCATCGGGGAGGCCCTGAAACTTCCTCGTGAAGTGATAACTTTCACACTTCGCCTACGAACGGGACACGTTTGCACAAACGAACACCTAGCATGCACCTAGCAAGACTGCATCAAAATCACTCCCCTGCTTGTGATTGCGGAGAAAAGAAACAAACGCCAGTTAATCTCTTCTTCCATTGCCCGTTAAGAAGCAAATACAGACACGCTCTTTTTAACAGTTTACACAGAGCCAAAATACCATTTCCCATATCCATACCATCCCTATTATCGTCTCCTTCACCGCGTACGATGTGGATATTATATAGTTTTGCCAGACAGAATGGTATTCAATTTTGAAATTTGTGTGTATGTTCAAGCTTCTGATCAGTGCTAAAATACAGTGAAGTGTAATATTACAATATCTTTACGACCACAACTTACTATGACTTTGATTCAATGGTACTTCTGCTGACAAGTGTACTACATCGCAGACCTTTGACCAAAACTGCCATATACCCGGCGGTAAGGGTCACGAAGATGAAGAAGAACAAGTTAGTGTTTTGTTTCTTCATCTTTCTTGTTTACCTCTGCACTATGGTTTACATCGAACACATGGAGTTGTGTCAGGCCTTCCCGTCCCGTGTAAAAAAGTTAGTACCTTCAGTGGTGTATACTTTAGGTGTAATGTAATTCCACTGCGTATCAGTGCCAGAGGTTTATGCAGAACTTTTCATCTGTGTGTGATCTTTGGAGGGGTGAAATTAGCATTGAATTCAAGCTGGAAGAGAGGGGAGCCTAAAACCAAAGGGGCTCAAGTTCCTTTTGTGGTACTAGTTTACTATCCTGCGAACAGATTTCTTCATTTTTACAGAAGAAACTACTTACCGTAATAAGTTCCTGTAGTATTGTCTAACATCGGGAAGGTGTTTTGTGTGATATTGAGGTAAGTTTTCCGTATCCTGGAAACGGATTTAAAAGTTTGAGGCTCATTTGTGGTAGGTGACTCCGGCCAATTTCTAACATGTCTTGGTCTCACTGCAGAACATGGGCTGCTTTTTTCCTCTAAATAGACGAACAAAATTTATATCCCCTGAAAGTACGTACCTTCTACTTCTATTTTCCGGTGTTCCTTTTACGATTACTATTATATTATTACGCGTAAAAAAATTTTTTCTTGCTACTAAAAGCAATGCATTTCTCCATTTGTTCACGTCCATATTGTTTACGTGCTTGAGTGCTGTGCGATAAGTGAGATCCTTCGTTTCGCGGCATTCGAGTTGATTTGTCGGGTAAATATGCGATATCGCCCGGACGGATTTCTTCAAATTTACAGGAGAAAGTACTTACTGAAATGAGTTTCTTTAGCATTGTGGATGTTCTTGGAGGTATTTTCTTTCACGGAAAGTAAAAACTTCGTAGTTTAATGGTGCCGAACAAGAATTAATTATGGTAAATATGCGATAACCCCCGGACACCTTTCACTCATTTATTTCCTTAATTTTACCACTGGTACTTACCTATTTTGCCTTGCGGAACATTCTTTAAGGTGAAGTTATGCCTTTTTCCATAAAATACTGTCAACTTTTCATATTACGATTGATTATTTGTCTTAGTTGTTCCGCTTCTGTAATAAACAACTCTAAATAGACAAACAAAATTTATATCCCCTGAAAGTACGTACCTTCTACTTCTATTTTCCGGTGTTCCTTTTACGATTACTATTATATTATTACGCGTAAAAAATGTTTTTCTTGCTACTAAAAGCAATGCATTTCTCAATTTGTTCACGTCCATATTGTTTACGTGCTCAAGTGCTGTGTGATAAGTGAGATCCTTCGTTTCGCGGCATTCGAGTTGATTTGTCGCTCCGGATTCCACCCACAGACGCACAGTTTCTATCATTATTTCAGACGAGGAATGCTTACAAGGTTAGGTTAGGCCTGTTAGGTTGGGTTCCAATAGCATAAATACAATGATTTTTTTTTTCCTGCTACTAAATGCAATGCATTTCTCCATTCGTTCGTGTCCATATTGTTTATGCACAGTTTCTTTCATTATTTCTTCGAGGAATGCCTACAAGGTTAGGTTAGGCCTGTTAGGTTAGGTTTCATTAGCATAAATAAATGACTAATTATTATTTAGGCTAAGAGAACTAAACCTAGCTACCTAACAACATAGGCATTTTTTGCTTCCAATAGATTTGTGCAGGAATACACCTTTTCCTTGGTTGCTACGATTTCAATATCGCCCAACCTGGACATGTTTTTCTGTTTTTTTAAAGAAAAAAATTGTTCCCGATTACTAACTACAAAACGTTAGCAAAAAATTATGAACCGCGTTCCTCCTAAGCAGCCCATATTCTGCAGTCTTACCCATGCCTTTAACAGGGAGTCTATAGAAAAGGCCGGAGCGGAGGCAGGTCCGGGTTAGCAGTTGGGGGTGGTAGGTCAATTACCCCAGGGGCGGAGCCCAGAATCTGTTGGAAATTTCGACTCTAAATTCAAACGACAATTATGAAGAATTGCAATTACCTAGATCAAAAAAACGTCAATGCACCTTAAGGAATGTTCCGCGAAGGAGATAGGTAAGTAGGAATGTCAAAAATTGACGAAACGAAGCAATTATAGGTGTTCGCAGGATAGTAAATTTTTACCGAAAAACCCACCCTGGAAACTGAACCCGGGTCTCCCACTTGGCAGTCAAATGGGTAACAGTTGTCAATCGGCCAAACGGATTTCTTCATATTTACACAAGAAAGTACTTACCGAAATGAGTTTCTGTAGCATTTTCGAAGTTGGTGGAGATGTTTTCTTTCATCGTTGAATCTGTTTTACCGGGAATTTATGTATTTTTGAAGAGAAATATCTCTCGGATGCACAATTGGCATTGCTTCCATTTGCTTTCTGGTGAACCGGATTTTGCGCACGCTTGATGACATAATATCCTGCCATTGGGCCCAAGTTCCTTTTGTTTTATTGTGATTTCATCATTCTACGAATGCAATTTTTGGCATGAGTTTACAATACCGGACCACTCTCCCATGTCTATAAAATTTCACCTGCTTACTAATTTCGGTGTCCTGATCACGTATCTGTAGTTCATAATTGGCGGTCACTTGTTAAAATTGTACATTTACATGTAGAACTTGTAAAATAACCTTGCAATTTACCACGGTGATTGTCCATACACAGCAATTCGGAACCATCTTTCTTTCTTCCTTTATGCACAACAATCTTGCAACCTTGAATATTGATGTCAGACGAGGAATGCCTACGAGGTTAGGTTAGGTTCCATTAGCATAGATACAAAGAAAAATTAATATTTTGGCTAAGAGTATTATACCTTGCCTTGCCTAACATGAAAAAGCTATCTCCTGTGACGTCAGAACACAATGTTGCTAAAGTGTTGTGCGATAAGTGACACCCATTCGGGGGAAAATTGTGTGTTCCGTGGAGCTACTGTTCTTATGGTAGGGTTACGTTACGTTAAGAAAACATAGTTTATTTTGTTTTTTTTCCTCGATTTCCATACTCGACCACCAATTATTACATACAGATTTGTGATTAGGAGTTCACAATTAGTGAGTAGGCGAAATTTTATAGAAATTGGAGAGTGGTCCGGTATTGTAAACTCGTTCCCAATTTTTACATGGTTCGCTTTCAATTTATGTTAGTTAACACATACTGATGAGTTTTAGCGATCACTTAATATTTCGTTCAATATATGTTATCGTGGTTAGGTTAGGCAGGTTAGGTTTGGTTCCCTTAGCATTAAATTAAAGTCCCTAAATGCATTCTACTAAGGTTCCAATTTACTTCTACATTCATTCCCACGCTTCTACGTTATTTACTGTCGCTTGTCGATGGAGAATATCTTGTCCATGAGAAGTGCTTAAGGTAATTATAAAGTTGTTTTTTTCAACATAAATAACTTTTTTCGATTCCAAACAGCGCTCATTACGTTAAGGAAGGTTCACATTTCGTGTGACAATGATTTCCAAAATTCTACGATAATTAGTCTTTGTGCTAGGAGAAATCATAAAACAATCGGAACTGTTACCGAAATGAGTGCTAATGGAACCTAACCTAACCTCGTGTGAATGGTTCATGGAGCTACCCGTGGATGGTTTGTGGGGTTAACGTGAATGGTTTGTGGGGTTACCCATGGATGGTTTTTGGGGCTATCTGTCAAGCATTTTTCGGTTAGTAAAGTTGGAAACACTGCATATCCACTACACAAATCAAGCTGCATGGCTATATTGTGTGTTATCCACTAAGCAAGTCAAGCTGCGTGGCCACATTGTGTATTGCAGAAGGGAAACAAGGAAGAATATTGGGGCTATTATTGACATTATTTTCATCAGAAAAGCAGAGGGACACCTAAAAGAATGTTTTGCAATGCATGATAGGTAAGTTCCAATGTAAGAAGTGACTAAATAAATGAGTGCAACGTGTTCGGCTGATAGACAACTTGTAATGTCAAATGCCCTACCGACTAGTGTGAGTGCTTTGCTTTATGTTACTCTGCTTTTTTGCTTTTTGTTCCATTTTTGGCTAATTTCCGAAGAAGAGGATGAGTGATAATATTATGAAATTGATGAATGGACACTCACAAACGTTCATGCACAGCCTGGATTCAAAGCCGGGACCCCTGGCATTGTAGCACGATGTGCTAATCACTCCATCATGGGGGATGGTCCTTACCGACTAGACTGCTGTGGTATTTGTTGTTGTGGTATGTCTGTTAAAACATACTTCAGAGGTTTTGTGACTACTTCCTGCATGTTTTCTGGAGAACAATATTTCCCTCCCATGCACTTCTATCTGATTGTTTGCAAGCAGTCATTCATTTACTATTGTTATGACGAACTGTCATAAGGTATTCTAGAAACTTGAGTTTCGTGTGTGTTGGTTGGGGTAAAGTAGTCCAACTTATGTCCTAAGACGATGAACTCGTCTAGTGCAGAGAATTCACGATAGGTGGAATGCCTATGCAATATAAAAACTTTGTTGCTTTAGTACTTACGCGAAGAATCGCTAGATGGCTCTGACCGTTGTGCGCGTTTAAATTGTAAATTCCTTTGTTTGATATCCGATTTTCTCGCGGTTTCCTTATGCACAAGGACATTTTGATGTGTCGGTCATTGCACGCATGGACAATTCGCGGTAATGGCGCAAAATAATAACATTTACAGCGTTTTGGTCTAGATGCCATTGGTTAATTAACAGCAAAAAGTTTATCTTAATAAGCATTACAATAGGTACTTTAACGCATACACATATTTGTTAACGTGTGAGTTCTAAATCATGTAAACTGTTGCTTGGTAAAGACAATTGTGCTCTGTGAAAAAGAATGGTAGTTATCGATAGGGGTGTGTGGTGATCGAAAGTGGACTTCCGGTACAGAAAAATGGAGTGAAGAAAGTTATGTCACGACGATTGAGGAAATTGTAATTGTTTTCAGTGGTTTCTGGACGAATATGACATCGGCTGTTAGGATAAAACGGCGGATAAAAGCATGGAGTAAAAGTACAACGCAGATAAAACGTTGGAAGTGAGTCGAACTCTCGGTTCCCAGGGAGGTAAGGAGTGAACTCGTGCATGCTGGATTCTTCGTTCCGGAGATACAAGGTAAGGGAACTAAATTTCCTTAAGTGACTTTGAGAAGAAGAAAATTCTCGCAAATCGTGGAATCTACAGATACGCAAAGTTCGTTTAAGAGATAGCTATCTCGCGTGTGTTGGAACTTATTTGACACGGTACTAGTACTCGTTACAAACCATGTGTTAATTACAAAATGGCCATCGACGCCATGTCTGAATAAGGTTGTGTGCACACATAAAACGAACTATTCTCGTTCGAGAAACGTACAAAACATGCTAAAATAAATGAGTAGTATGTTCCCAGATTGGTTTTACGTCAATTTGAGGAAATAATATGGACTTTTGTAACCCATTTTATATAACATAAAAATGTGTATGCCCAATGACCATAAATGGTAATTTTTTCAGTCACGTATAGACAGTTGTTTCACGTCTCATAGTACAATAAGGACTGATTCATAATGCTCTCATAAACAAGAAACATTTGTTATTTTCAACTCAATAAATAAGTTCATTGTTTCTTATGTTTCTATTTGCGTTCTACAACATTTCTTTCATTCGTATTTCGTTGATGTGTATGTGCTTAAATGATTAATTCTTCTTTTTCAGAAGGGGGGAATTTCGCATGTGTAAATTGGGTTAGTGTTGTTACCATGGAAAGTGGTTATTGTTAGTTGTAAATCAATTATTTTGAAATCCAAAGGTATAAAAATTTCTTTCGCAGTGCGCTGCGCGCGTCACCGGCGTTACCAGGCAAATTTTCGCAAAACAAATAATTTGAACGAATGTCATGTAGCTCGTCGCAAGATTGATGATATTCAATTATTGAGTCGTTGCTGCTGGGTTCAAACTATTAAATTTAATCTAATCTTATTTAGTCCGTCGCATTGTCTTAGTTACAGACTTCTGCTACCATCTTCTTTCACGTGTGTGGGATGTGAAGGAGTATTATTTCACTATTAAATGTTTTTGTTGTTATGTTAGTCAGGTCAGGTATAGGGCTCTTGGAATTAATAAAATATTCTGAAATCCTTTTATTGTTAGATTAGGTGGATCACCTTTAGGTCTCTTAGTAGTAGAATAATTGGTAACAGTTAGATATAGTGAAAACGCATTTCTTCAAATTTACAGGAGAAGAGACGGAAAAGTACTTACGGAATTGAGTTCCTATGGACTTTTGGAAGCTGGGAATAGTGTTTTTTTCGATTCGTGCAATTTATTCGGCCGGTAAATAATGTAATTTTCGACATTCATGTATCTCTCGTGCTACCATTATCGACGACTACGTGAATCAAAATGTTCCGTGCGTTCGATTACGTAACCCCCTGTCAGTGTAGCAACCATGCGGTAGTTTTACAAGATGACGTTTGAGCATTTTTTTTTTCTGTTTAATTTTCTGTTTGCCTAACCTAACTGAACCTAACCTAACCTTCTGTGAATGGTTTGTGGATCAATTTTTGCTTAAAAACCTTTTGTGAATAGGTTGTGCGGCATTTATCGGTTCATAAGTTTGGTAACACTGCATATCAGCTGACGATATACAACGTGAGTCAAGATTTGGCCGCCAATTAGCAACGACCAATATATACTTATAATGTTAAAAATAACTGTGTTTTTTTTATTGAAAAAAACGTAATCCCAAGTTGAAAAATGTTCCGCTATGCATATGAGGTAAGTACAAATGAAATTAATTTCAATATAAACGAGTTAATTGCGTTTTCGCTATATCTAACTAGTACCGAATAATTAATGCCCCTAAATGCTTTAAACACCTGATCACTTCTTGATCTGGATTTGAGCACAAATCTTCCTTTGAGCCTCTCATAATAATTTGCTGATGAAAGTTCAGCAGGGGGAAAGAGAAACTACATTCCATCTTACTATTTCACAAATTCGGTATTACATCCAAAACAGGGGAATAGCTAGGATGACTCCCAAAAATCCCATTCCTGTCTACATTTAGTGTAATTTTACATGTAATTATATAGTGTACATTTGATACCTCTGATGCAGAAATGGAACCTGTATTAACCATGTAAACAAAACCAAACTAAAAGTTTCACTACTCACCTGGTTGCAAATTGACTGCACGTATATGTACAAAAATTGGATAGCATATGAAACACTGTTGGTACACATGAGAATGAATTTGTCCAGCTTTTCAAAAATATTCTACCCAAGTGTGCGTCACAGTGGGGTGGGCCACCATGGATAGCATACAGGGGTGCCGCGGAATGTTCCAATATTTTCACTGAAATGACACTTCCAGATATGTGCTTATTTAGTACTTTTGGTACCTGTCCGATCTCTGACGAACACCTCTCACTCGTTTATTTTGTCATTTTTAACATACCTACTTATCTATTCTGCATTGCGGGACATTCTTTAAGGTGGGATTATGCTTTTTTCATGAAAATAATGTCACTTTTTCACATTATGAGTAATTATTGTTCTTCCTTTTTTAGCTTGCGTAACACACAATATGGCGTGCACAGCTGTGGCATTCTGGATCATCACCTGTCATGATTGTCGATTTGCAGCATTTCCAACCATCTTAACACAAAAATACCTACTATTACGCTTTATCGTTTTACATGTTTCTTGCACGGGTAGCCCCACATACCATTCACTGGTAGCACCATGCACGGTAAGGTTAGGTTACGTTAGGAAATCATAGTTAAAATTGGGGGTCGTAATAATGTCAGGAAGGACACGTCATCTTCTTCCAAAACCACTGCGTGGTTGGAAACAGTGACAGGGGGTTACGTCATCAAACGCACACAACATCCGATTCAGGTAGAGGAAGCAAATGAAAGGAATGGCAATTGAGTGTTGGAGAGATATCTATATATATATATATATATATATATATCTATATATATATATATATATATATATGTATGTATGTATGTATATATATATATATATATATATATATATATATATATATATATATATATATATATATATATATATATATATATATATATATATATATATAAAAGAAAGAAAGAAAGAATTTGCGCTCAAACAGATTACACGATGAGAGAAAACACCTTCATGAACTTTAACAATGCTACAGAAAGTGATTTCCGTAAGTAGTTTCTTCTGTAAAAATGAAGAAATCTGTTCGGCAGACATCGAACAGTTACTGTACTTTTTACATGTAAAATGTTTGTGAATTTGATATATGTGTTTATTTTTTAACATAAGGCAAGCAACATAACTACACTAACTGAGCATCGCAAGTGCTAGATAGGCTTACATTCTGACTTGGGTGCCGCAGAAAAATTTTGAAACATAAGGGCCCCATGAAATGAAAACGTTTGGGAACCTCTTGTTACGTACCTTTCACTAAGTTCAGGAATTTACCTGTCGCTCCGCACGTCGTTGTCACAAGACACTCATCAATTACAAGGCGTGGAAAACAAAACTCACTGTTTCACCTTTATACAAGGTTTATTCTTGGAAACTCACACTTAACAGCAATTAAATGAACTTTAAATCACATATTGCAATTTTTCAAGACATCTTTTCCACTATATAATTTGAGTTGCTATAGTATTTCTTGCTTGTTGATAAATCTATTAGTTTCTTAAATGTTGCCAGGTCCTGGCACATCAAGGTTAGTTTATTTTCTATCTGACACTAGTTCTCTATGGCGTCATAAATGTTTGCCATATTGAAAACGACCAATACTATATTTTAACTAAATAACAAAGAATCACAATGTAATGTCAAGGGCATTACACCCTGTTTTATCATACAGTCTTCATTCTGTTGGTCCAAGAGTTTTAAACACCTCAACTATGTCACTGATGAATTTGATCACATAAGAAAAATGCTCCCTCATTGCTTGAAACTTTTATGAGCTTGAAAATGCTTCATCTTTTTATTTTCAAGAGTATAATATTGTATATTAACCTGTGATCGGTCTTGGGTGCACGCCACACTCACTTACAATTTAATAAAGTGTCATTTTAACAATATTTAAAATATTGGCCTGCAGCACACACTACCAACTTTTAGAGTACCACTGGAAGTACAACAAATTAATTTCAAACAATTAAAATTTGGAATTGAAATTCTTATACAATTAACAATTCTTTTTGTAGCTTAATGTATTCCTTAACATCTGTGACTTGTGTTTGTAGATATATGTATTTCGTTCATGAACTAGTGAAATGAACCACTCCACACCTGAAATTAAATATTATGTAGAGATAGATGTGTGTGTGTGTGTGTGTACGTATGCCATTTAATTGAATTAGTATTTTGTGGATACATTGTAATCACAGACCCTTTATAATGTTAATATATTTGTTTTGGGGAATTGAGAGGTGGTAATATGTAAGGTTGAAATAGAGAAAACATCTGCTTATACCCTTGAATTTACTTTACCAGGAATTATACTTGACTTTTATCATGGTCCTGTAGTGGCCATACTGAGTAAGAGATGTGAATGTATCTGGGAAAGTGACGACATGCTATATATAATACGGGAATGACCAAAATATAATAGGAATAGAAATATACAAATCTTTGTATAATTTAAAAATTCAGTTTACAACAATTTTTTGCAAGTTTGGTAGGGAATCAAGATGTTCAACTGTAACAATTGCTAAGAGGAATGTTTATATTTTTGTCTCAATACAAAATATAAACGGGAACATTTAATTTGTAATAAATATCTACCTTTGAGGTACATAACTAAAATAAAAAGAAAGGCACATGGGGTGATGTTGAGGTATATAGCTCCAGGTATTCTTGAATGTGGCCAAAATTGTGATGGCGATCAGTTTCCCTCCAGCATTGCCCCCAGGTACCCATTTATATGAGGCTGGGTGATCCTCGGAGCCATGCAGAAACAGGGAATTGACTGGAAAATTTCCTTGTGCAGATCTGCCATGAAATGAGCCTAGGTCTTCCGAGTGATAGCCAGATGCTCTACGAACTGAGCTATGGCGGGGTGGCTCTTGTTTGATGACTAAAGTTTTAATAAATACCCAGTATTTACCCAAATTTTATTTAGCTACCCAGTGTCTAAATACCCATGTCCCAGCCCTACCCTACTTATGACTTCAGTTTTCTTCATTCTAGGTTTCAGAGGATGGCAGCTTGCCAAAGTTCGTGTGCTATCCGTGCATAGATAAGCCAGAGAATCTTGGAGGACTTCCATAACATGTCTTTTGAATCAGAAAACCTTCTCAATGAATACCCGTCATCTGCAGAGAGGGGCGACGGGCTTTGAGGTAAAGTTAATTTTCTTACTTGAATATGTTGTAATACTAACAAATAGTCAAATCAGCTAGACTGCACAATCGACCCTTGTGTTTTACCATTTGAAGTAAAAGAAAGAGATGTTCGCTAAGAGTACATATTTCACACTGCGATTTGCCACTGTTCATTTCTCAATTTGAAGTTACACTTCAATGAAACAATAAAAAATTTACTACTACATTACTCACCATAGATTGTTTCCTTTAACCTAATCCATGTTAGTTTTAAATACACAGTATTGCCAGGTCGAACTTTGGTTTTCAACGTGGATATGTATACGAATTTTCACTAGGATTGAACTTTTTTTAAATCATGTTTTCATTCGTATTTTTTTTTTTGTTGCGCATGTTCTAACATGCCTTTAAAGGATATCTTTAGAAAAAGGCTGGGCCACGGTAGTGCTCAATTACCCCAGTGACGGAGCCCAGAATCGGGAAGGGGGGCAATTTTTATGAAAATTTTACAGTTCCAATTGTTTCCTCACCTTAAGTCATACATTTCTGGAATCCTTGATTCCTACTCTTTCCAACGATGTATGATACATATTTCTATTCAGAAGGGTCGATTCGACATCCTTACCATCGAATCTTATTTGCTCTTGGTGTGGTAATAGATGTATTTCTAAGGTATAGAAAGTATTATTTTTTCACCTGCTGTTACTAATGATGAAATCATGTATACTTCTTGAAGAACCACTGTGAAAGGAATATGTAAGGATCAGGGTTCTTGTGAATAAGATTGTATTTCATTCTACTCTATTCTGTTGTATTTTCATTTGTGTGTGTGGCGTGGACTTCATTGTAAAACTCTTTCAAAATATTGTGAGCTATTGTGAGTAAGTTGCACATTGATAATGAGTTTGATTATTGAAAGTCTAATTTGTAGGACAAGCGTAGTTTGTTTTACAACATTCCTGATGGAAACCTTAGTTTAAAAAGTCAAAACACTGCATTTTATATTTTAATAACCAGTCCCAGTAGATCTTCCATAACTAATTTGTATATTTTACACAACAAAATCAGATAAGACACAGTGGAACCCCATTTTTAAGTTCCTCAATCTTATTTTTTCCCCCAACATTGTAAGCTCTTTACCTACTGCACCCTGAGGAATTTTTATTGTAAGTTGCACTGTAAGGGCAATTACTGTTTGCATTTTCTGACTTGAATGAACGAAAAAATTATTAACCACTGTTATATTAGATTGCTCCATTGGAACATGCTGACTGTCGTCTGTATTATTTCAAGTATTCTGCCTGTCTATTCACGTCTCTGCCCATCCATGTTTTTGTAGAAACCATAGTGCATGTTTAGTGCTGTCGTAGTCTAGTAGATAGGACATCTGACTGCCACAAGGGAGACCCAGGTTTGATTCCTAGGTTGGGTGATCTGAGGTAAGAAATTTTCTGGTCTTGTACATGTACAAAGCACCTCTGGGAATCACCCAGCCTCAAATAAATAGGTTCTGGGAGTAAAGGTGGCTGTAGAATGGATGCTGATCACATCATGTCTAAATTGGCCAAGATCGAGCATGTCTGGTGCCCTACCCTCACATCACCTAAATGTGGCTCAATGGCACAGTGCAATATGCACAGGGAACTTTTATCATAGGCATGTCACAATTGACATACAAAAGGGGTGCTACATCTAGTCCATATTCTTGCCTCTGCAGTTAAAGTAGCCAATTTTCTTTGCCTCGTGTATCCAATAGGGCAGTGGTTCTCAACCTTTTCCAATCGGGGACCCACCTTGAAGAATATTACACTTTGTGGGACCCAGGAGCATCGAAACCAGGGGGGGCCTCCCTCCCAGTTCTCTGTTGGGACACCCTGATATGTATAACTCAACACAATTTAATTTTGTAACGAAATATTATTTATGTGATGGAAATTGCATAAATTATTTGAGAACTCTGTTTGAAATTACGCAGAATTCTGTTCTGAATGTGGTGTTTTACTCTCAGTATTTCTATTTCCAAATACACAGTTAATTAAGGAATGCACATTGTATATTATGATTAGGTACAAGAATAGAGAAAGGAGCATGGGAATACTGTAGTCCTGGTGTTCTTGAGTGAGTCAGTCCATCCAAAATTAGGTTTTGCACATGAATGTAAGCTACTTTTAACTTTCATTGTCGGCATCTGTTGATGCTTCGTTTACCTCACCTTATGAACTTCTGAGGTGCCAAAATTTGGAAGGTTTTGGTTTCGATTGTTTGCCTTCAAAAGAGACAAATGAAAGGAATGAGAAAACAAATTGATCATCTTCGTTCAGTACATAGCAGTGAATTGTGGTGGTTGGATGTTGTTGAGCTGCAAGTTGAGAGAGAATGAAAAAAACAAAAACTGGAACACTTTTTGACTATTTCAAGAAGAAATCCAAAAATGTGAGTAGTAACTTCGTTTGCAAACTCTTATATAAAACTTAATTCACTTATTAGATTTCATCAACCTATTAATTATAAACTTTATTATTATCACATGTAAAACACTTAGCTCAGATCCATCCTGAAATATAGTTCTCTATACAGTACGTGCCTGTGATGGGGATATATAACTAATGGTTTTGCACCTGCAAATGGCATTAAAGAGGCCTAATCCTGTCTCTATCTCAGAGTACTAAAAGTATTTTGTGGAAATACCAGTATGACAACAATTTGGTGGAATATTAATTATCCAAATCGAACAATTATGAAAGTAGGAGGGTAAAATGAATATATGATATATATATATGTTTTTAATTTATTATGATATTATCCTCATTTAGTTCTGAAAATGTCTGTAAACGACAGGCTATAGATATTCTGTGTTCCGATCAGTACCCATGATGCACAGTTAGGGCAACTATTCAGGGGGGTATTTATATAATTTAGCCCCTAGGCTATTCTTTGTTTTGTGCCCTGTCGACATTATCATCATCATCATTACTTCCATTAATTGCATGCTCTGTATTAAAAACACTTCTCAACTTTAAAACACACATCTGAGAAAAAAATGACGAGTTAAAATGCAGTACTGTAAGAAGAAGTTATTTAAATCCTACAAATCCTTCCCTCTACTTGTTGATTTATATGCACATCTGAGAAAAAAATTGACTTGAGTTAAAATGCAGTACTGTAAAAAGAAGTTATTTAAATGCTAGAAATCCTTCCCTCTACATGTTGATTTACTTTGTAATTATTACATATGTAATGAATTTAATTAACCGATCGTCTTTGTCACTTCTGCCTCTTCAGCCTCACATTTTTATGCGGCCTCTTCCTGGACTAGCAACCCTTAGGTTACAGCCAGTGACGTGTGGTGACGTTGATACTTGGGGTAGCAATCAGTGAGGTGCCCAAGGGCAGGTTGATGTGGGTCATAGCCCCCCCCCCCCCTTTATCGCTCAGTATTCCTAAAAAGAACAAGACAAGAGACGATTGTAAAATGAGCAATGACTACTAAAACGTAACTCCACCTCCTTTCGAGAATCAAGAACGAATTGAGTTGACTAGTAAGCCAGAGAGAGATCCCAGCTTGGCCATGGGTGTTCTTTGTGTATGTCCCTTCATCAATTTTATCTTATCATCTTCGTGATTAGCCAAAAGTGGCAGGAAAGAGAAGTAAAATGAACCAAATCAAACAATGAATCAATGATTTGATTTTTGTTACTTAGAGTCAATTTTTTTGTCACATTTGGTTAATCGTGAATATGATACTATAAAATTAGTGAAGGGACAAACACAAAGAACACCCAGGTCGAGGTTTGAAGCCGGAACTCCTCATGTCGTAGTTTTTCTATGTAACCACTCTTCACCCGTTTAATTTAATCAACGTTAATCGCCATGGCAGAAGTTAGGTAAAGTGATGGAAGAGCTATGCTAAAAATAAATTAAAAAATTCTCCCAGCGCATCTGCAGGGTACTGTGAAATCGGGAATCGAGAGATCTCTGTTTATGATTGCCCTCATGACTTCCATAAGTACATTAGCTACTTATTGCGATTAAATCTATACAGTTAGAAGAAGTGATGGGAGGTGGCAAGAAGTCAATATATTAAAATGGATAAACAGCTTTTTGTAGTTTCTTCAATAATATTCATTCCACATTATTTCATTATTCACTGCAGAGTACAACACATATGAACAATAATGCGTGCTCGTCATGGGTTCCCGGCCTGGATTGTTCTTTTGTGAGGTCCCTACATCAATTCCATCATATATCACTCATTCTCATTTTTGCAATAACAAAATGTGTCAGAGAAGCGAAGTAAAATAAACCAAACCAACAACAACAGTAAGAACATTTATTTATTGACTGTTTAGCTTACCCAATTGTTTTAATTGGAGGCCAAGAGAATAGTACATTTAAGTAAAACACTACTAATAAGAGAGAGTGAGCAAATATTTGTTATTTAACTATTATATATTCCATATTTGAAAAAAAGAAAGAAAGAAAGCATAACATTTTTGTCTGCGTATAATATGTTCCCATTTCATAAATAATAAAACTACATTCCATATTATACATACACATTGTAAAATGTTTAAAAGTTGGGGTGTAAATACAGATAACATAAGTACTGCAGAAATTTTTTTCCCAAGTTCTTTAGAGAAATTACAATGGAATCAAGGGGAAACCAATCCCCTATCTGTTCCTATACAAGATAGACTGGAGCACTTGAAACCACGACCTTTAAGCCATTGCAGTGAGGTGGGGGTGGGGCAAGGGTAATAGAGGCAGGAATCTTCCCTTTCCCTACCATCGGCTGGAACTGGTGAGGCAGGGGAACAGTCAGCTAGGGCAGCCTTGTCCGCAGATTGCAAGAAGCACATGAAAAACAGTGTTGCAAATGGACTGTGGCTTCAACAAGACAATAAATATTGTGATTTGATAATAATTAGAGATGTGAGATTGATTGATCTATCTGTGCTAGACTAGCTACTCCTCAGTGCATGTCACTGGCTATAGCCTAGTAGCAAATACCCACTGCTTCTATTTAAGAAAAGCAGGAAGACTAATGTGCTTGCTTTTATGCTATATTTTTCTTGTTAGTTTGTTCATTGCATTGGCTCAAGAACTATTTACAAAGTAAAATTACTCAAAAGCATGTTAACTTTGTGGCACTGTGTCAAGTACACATAAGGAGAAACTGGATAATATTAATACTATATGGACCATGAAATATTTCATTGAATGTTGTTTTCTTTCGTAAAAGTCGAGTAGAAGTTGAAAATATTTTGTTTTGCAAAATGCCACTGTTTGTTTAATGAGGATTAGTAAAATTTTACTCGTACGTATGCCTGTAAACGTGTGTGTGCTACTTCATACTGCATTACTGTGGGTAGTGTCACTTATACAATGCGTAACCGATGCATATATATGTGTGAGCAACTGAGCATGTGCGAAGATATTAAACTTCCATAAAGGATTGTGGGAAGAAGTACAGCATATAAACAGTTTATGATAATCAAATTCTCAATCAAAAGTTGCAGATAAAATATTGTTACAAAATTATGTAGTTTGAAAGTAGATATTTTTTTGTGCAGCTCATAAAGTTCAATCTTTGAGGTGTTTCAATAATGGTAACTGAACAAGGTTTCTTTTGGATACTTCGGTATTTTTTTATTGAAACACTCTGTACCTTGATAGGTATATTATTGTTGTCAGAGCTAGTAATTGTAATTACTAAGTTTCGAAGGTTAACTCGAGTGTGTATATTCTTAGGTCTGTACTTCAGATTCTTGATTTAAAAAAAATACTCACTCCCCTTGCAAACGGAAAGAATAGGTCTTTACACTTTGCTTAGCTTTGCCCCTCCCCCCCCCCAAATGTCTGAAGGAATCGGCACCTATGTTGGGCCCATAAGCATGGGTGCTATCAGAATTACTTGTAAAGGTATGCACCCAGTTTATAATCAAATTTTTGCTAACATCGACTCTTTTAGATACACTATTTTATGCTTGCTTAAATAAATTACACATACTTAATTCAAGAAAAGTAAATATGTAATTTAAAAGACTAATTTATTCTACTTTAAAATCTAACTAAATACACATGCTGAAATTGAAAACAATTGTTTTATGCAGCTATCTTTGTAATCCAAGCAGTCTCGATGGCAATGTGAAATGATGACACTTCACACCTCTCAGCAACCACATACACACACACACACAAAGGTGGTTGGAAATATCAAGTGACACCTGCAGTCAACATGCATGTGACTATGTGCAACACGGGTTGAATTCAAATTGTTAAAACAGAAAGGTTTTTAAGACACATTAAATAATTTTTTGAGTCCTACTTTGCAACACACCAAATGCCCTCTTGGGACCCACCAGTGGGCAGCACCCCATAGGTTGAGAAACGATGCACTGGGTACATCAAACCTCACATCCATTTTTTCTTTAGAAAGTCAAAGACATAAAGTGCATAGAAGTTTGTGTGTGTGTGTGTTTTTTTTTAAAATTATAAACTGTGACTTAAAGAAAATCTGATTAAATATTTTTTTAAATAAAAATTGTGATTTTAATCCACCCTCCTTGTGATTGTATTTCAGAAGTGGTGCTGGTCTCATGATAGTGAAGAAAATTTGGCTGCTCCAATGTCTGATACAGGTTTCTCTTCTGTGGAAGTGCGCATTGAGTCTGAAACAGAAAGTGCTGATCCATTAGTTTGTGAACAAACATCTCTGGAGCATGTGTGGCTTCCGGATGAGTCATGTGTCAAGACTGAAACAGAATCATTCGAGGAACCTCCTGATGTTGATATCTCTGTTGACATCAAACCATCTAATGAGTGCATAGAGGATGCTTCTGTTGACATCAAACCATCTAATCAGTGCATACAGGATGCTTCTGTTGACATCAAGCTATCTAATCGGTGCATACAGGATGCTTCTGCTGACATCAAACTATCTAATCAATGTGTACAGGATGCTTCTGTTGACATCAAACCATCTAAGCAGTGCATACAAGATGCTTCTCTTGACATCAAACTATCTAGTGAGTACATGAAAGAAATGTCAGTTTGTAAAGTGGAAAGTGTGAATGGTGATAGTTGGATGCACTTTGAAGGCAAAACTCTGGAAGTTCCTAGTGGACAAAATGTTCCTAAAAGTGAAGGATTTTATCCATGTGATCATGGACAATTTGTTGAAAAAATGCCAGCTGAAGACAGTGACAATGGTGAATTAATTTTAAGTGAAGATAAGGACATGAAGTATAGTGTAGAGAATCCTGACCAAGTAGAAAGTGAAGTGGCAGAGCCTGCAGAAAGGTAGGTGAAGGAAATTTTAGTACATGGATTGAAAATGAGCATGAGAGCACTAAGGTTCAAGATTGGATCTTATTACTTACGAGTTATGATTCATGCAATTTCTGTATTGTGCCACCAGTGCTGCAGGGTTACATATAAGATTGTCCACGAGTGTCAACCCCACCATGTCACATTAGAATGAAATTTGTTACATGATATTGTTAGATATATATAAGAACCCATATTTTTTTATATTTGGAATATTCACTCTAGTTTGGAATTTATAGTTCTTTGAAATTTCCTGCCATTTGATGCCCCCCCCCCTTTCTTGTGGGATCAAGCAATGTATACAGTGGCGTGTCCAGGATTTTCGAAAGGGGGGGACTACATATACTTTTTTTGGTTGTCAGCCTGCATTTTGTCATCTTTTCCTGCATCCTAGAGTTGGCATTTTGCTGTTTTTTTTATAGATAAAACCCAGAAAAAAACAGATAAAATTTGGATTTTGGTTTTTTTCAGGTTATGTTTATAAATATATATATATTAAAAATGAGATATACGATGGGCGATCAGGTTGCTCTGACCCTAACATAGAAAGAGCGGCAATAGGGTATCAACTTTTTTTTCATTTTTCAACATACTCCCCTGCAACTCCAATGCACTTTTCCCATCAGTGCTCCAACGCCTGGATACCTTGCAAAAAAAATTCTTCCGACTGGTCCTCCAACCATGAGTCCACAGCCCTTATCACCTCAGAATCATCAGAAAATTTTTGCCCACGAATGTCATTCTTCAAATGTTTGAACAAATGGAAATCACTGGGGTCCAAATTGAGGAATAGGGTGGATGGGGCAACAATTCGAACTATGCATCTGCGATAGCGGCCCTCGTAATGCGTGAGGTGTGGACAGGAGCATT
Organism: Lepisma saccharinum; assembly: GCF_977018435.1. Lineage (NCBI taxonomy): Eukaryota > Metazoa > Arthropoda > Insecta > Zygentoma > Lepismatidae > Lepisma > Lepisma saccharinum. The sequence continues at coordinate 65,477,229 of NC_139243.1, read as the reverse complement.
GTCCTGGTGAAGGAGCACACCACGGGTCAACATCCCACGCCTCTCTTTCTTGATGGAATCCCGTAATTTCTTGATTAGGTCACTGGAGTATGTGCCAGTGATGGTTTGGCCTCTTTGTAGATAGTCCACAAGAAGGACACCTTTTAGTCCCAGAAAATTGATGCCATCACCTTCTTGGCTGACGTTTGCACCTTGAACTTCTTCGTTGGTGGAGAATGTGGGTGTTTCCACTCCATGCTTTGCGATTTTGTTTCTGGGTCGAAGCGATGGACCCATGTTTCATCCATAGTTACAAATCGGGCAAGGAAATCGTCTATATCAGCACGAAACTTGTCAAGAAGTTCTTGACTGATGAGCACTCGGGTGCGCTTCTAATCTGGGGTGAGGTTTCGAGGGACCCATCTTGCAGCATTTTTTTTCATTTGCAATTCCTGGGTAATTATGTTTTGCATAGTGCCATATGACAGGCCACACATCTCAGCAACATGACGGATAGTGACTCGACGATCCTTCAGCACGATATGTGGACTTTGTGAATGTTTTCGGTCGTCATGACAGTTTTTGGTGCTCCACCTGCATGTTCATTCTCACACGACTCTCTCCCACAATTAAACTCACGACACCATCTCTTCACCATACTGTATGAAGGAGCAGGGTCCCCTAGTGTATCCACCAAGTCCTCATGAATTTTGGATACCATCCACTTTTTCTTCACAAAATATTTGATCACCGCTCTCACCTCTGTTTTCTCCATTCTGGCACATTGACACAACTTCACTCAGTTAAACCCCTGTAAAAAGAAAACTGTACGCTACTCAGACTTGCAATTCAGAATGAAAGCATATAAAGGATCAATAAACAATAACAAAATAAAAAATCAATCATAACGTCATTCCTTCTATGTTAGGGTTGGAGCAACCTGATCGCCCCTCGTATTTTTCCCTGATAGTAATATATTGAAAGATTCAATTTGTATTGTTTTAGTCCACTGAATCAAAAACTATTCAATATTTTCTGTTAACATAGTGAAGAATTGACAATCAAGGTCTCACACCTTGAAATGATTAAACTAAAAACATACATAACCCATGCTGCAACAGACAATTGAGCACCCAGGCCTACCTACAGACTGCCTGCCGCACTCCCACTTGATCCTACTCTGAGGTGGGAGATCATCAAACCAGTTACAGGGTGGTGTGTGGTCAGCATGACAAACCCCCAGTCGTCGTCGTAGATTTTCATGACCGGGTTACGCTACTCATTCCTAGCTCCCCAATTTAATCGTGATGGTGAGTGTTCACCAGTCTCATACACAGGCCGAAATCTCAGGAGGAAAGCTGTTACGTTTCCCCAAGGAGACTCAAACCTGCACACGTCCGATAGCTGGAGCCCAAAGCATGACCGCACAACCACAGTGCGGGACAAATGATTAAATTATCTAAGATACTATATTCTGAAAAAATCTACTCTTGCGGATGGTGTAACAGTTAATATATCTATGATCAGTTCCCAGGGTTGCGCATTGCAATTCTATACTAATATTTGATGTCTGTGGTGGTTTAGTTGACCTTAATGGCAGAGTGGATGGCACAGCATGCTGCAATGCCAAGGGTCCCTGGTTCGGACATGGATGTTTGCAGAAAAATACAAATACAGAAAAATAGAGAAAATTGATGTGTGTGAAAATTGAGAAAATAGAGAGAAAAAGGGGGGATACTACTGCTTAGGAGGATTACTTTTATTACAAATGTAAAGAAAAAGTAGACAGGCTGTCTGACTGCCCATGCAGAAGACCCAGGTTTGAATCTTGGGGTGGGTAATCTAAGGTCAGGATTTTTCCAGTCTAGGCCCTGCATAAAGCAGCTCTGGAACTCACCCACCCTTAAATCAATGGATCCTGGGAGGGAGGGAGGGGGGTAAAGGCAGCTGGAGTTTGGTTCTGATCACATTATCTTCAAAATGACTGAGATGAAGAATATGTCGGAGCCTACCCCCATATCCCCTGAATGTGCCTTCATGGTGTGGTGCTATATGCATGGGGAACTTTACCTTTACCTACAACATACAGTAGCTGCACACGCATTTTTAATTCTGCTTCAATACAGTTTGTTCACAGTTTGTGTTTTCCCATTATTTTTGTGGATGTTTCAATTTTAAATATCTCCTCGGTGTATTAACCATGCCAATATTATAAGGCCAAATGGAATACTGTATCAATCCTCCAAAATATCTGGTTGCTATGAAACTAACAGTTCCCATTAGTGGCCTGTATTTGGATCCCAACATACATATGCACTAGATTGTTAAAAGAAAATATTTGTCAAGCCATAGCTTAAGAAATGCCCTAAAATATTTAACTATCTTTTCTTATTGTACAAAAATGTAGTTTAGGCAGATATTTGAAAGTGGCATCAGAAGCTACCTCAGAATATGAAAAATCCTTACCACTTCGATTGGGTGAATACACCTATAACTTATTTATTTCATACATTTTTACATTGCTGCTTATGTATTCTGCATCGTGGATCATTCATTAAGGTGTTATTATGAATTTCTCACGGAAATAATGTCAATTTTTCACATTACAAGTACTTATTGTTGTTCGTTTTTTCGCTTCCCTAACATACAATATGGCGCGAGAGTAATGGTTCATCGTGTGTCGTGCTTGTGTTTTGTCGATGGTATGCAGTGTTTCCAACCTTCTTAACCGAAAAATACCTAATTTCATATTTTTTCCCAGGTTTGAAATTGTGGTTCGTGATCGCATTGCACCACAAACCATTCAATGACAACTCCACAAACCATTCTCGCATAGCCCCAAAAATTATTTACGATCGAATAACCATCCACGGTTAGCCCCAAAAACCATTCACAGTAGCCCCACACACCATGACGGTAAGGTTAGGTTAGGTTGCTTAGATTAGGCAAACATAGTTAAAAAATGGTGTGGTTGGAAACACTTGCAGGGGGTTACATCATCAAACCCATGGGACATCCGGTTCACGTACAGGAAGGAAATGAAAGCAACATCAATTGCTTGTTGGATATGTATTTTCCTAGAAAAAAAACATGAATTCAAGCTAAAAAATATAGAAAACACATTCACAAACTTCCACAACGCTGCAGAAAGTGATTTCCGTAAGTAGTTTCTTCTGTCAAAATGAAGAAATCCGTATTCACTAGATCGAAGTGTTACCGAAAAATCTATTTCTCATCCACCATCTTGAAATACTTTCAACAAATGCAAATGCTAAATAAAATCATTCCCTGGGTGTATCTATTTGCAACATGAATTTAAGCTTAAAACTGTCCTAACGTAGCTGAGACTTGTTTTCTTAATCTACGAAAATCTAACCTCAAATATTTGCATAACTTCAAACTCTTGCAAGGCATGTTAAATCAGTCTGTCGTCCACAATCTTTAAACAGGGTGACAAATTTTTCTCAAACATGACACCAATCCTTTAAGTTATCTTGTAACTCTAAAAATTGCAACTCAAAAACTTTACATTTATGGCAAAATGTATGTTTGCAATTTTACCACCACCCCTCTCCTAAACTATGAAATATAATTTTAAAAGTTTTACTGCAAAATTGCAGACCGAGGAATTATCTACAATGACTGGGGGTTAGTTTCTTATACTCCGAATATCATTGTAGACACTTTTGGGGAAAAAGAGAACATGGTATAGATTGTGCATGCAACATGAGGAAAATCAGTTTTTCATTCACCATCTTGAAACACATTGTTCAATTTCACTGACATGTAATACCATTGCAGTCTGTCAAGTTTTCTAGGTGCAGAAACATGTTATCATGGTCACTAAATAGATGATGTGTCATTCTTTGCCCATGCTGCTCCTAAATCGTGCATTATGTTTTGATACTTTTATTGTGAATTTTCAGTGCAAGTAATGTCACACTGCCCCTGATAGTTTTATGCACAAACCTCAAAATTGTAGTCTGTAAAAAGGTTTGAAAATGTCAAGAATGGTCAAAATAAGAAAGTATATGTATGCATTGTATTTACTTGAGTAACCCACACCCCCTATATTTAAGATAAAAGGAAATCATGGTAGATTATGAGAGTGCTCGACTTCTTGGGTATAGAATTCCTAACCACAAATAAGATTTATCCTACATTGGCAAGGAACCCATTACGTTCAATCAATGCACTGAACTAGAGGGAGGGGTCAGTGCCCAGTGCAAGGCATTAGAAAGAAAACACAACATTTGCACACATACTAAATTTTGAGAAATGAAATGAATCATTTGAAAAGTGTTTGGTTTAATTATACCACAGTTTACTTTATTCTACTTTCACAACTTTTCAATAAAATGTACTCAATTCTCCTTTGTAATGCCTCTCTCCAGAGACAACCCATTCATTTATACAAGAAGAAAATCTAAATTCTTGCAAAATCTTAAAAAATATCCGTGTTATTTTTGTAGGTTTGCATCAAAATATTTCATGGCTCAAGGGGGCATGGCCCCCTTGCCCCCCCTACCTGGGTACGGGCCTGACCCAGACAATTACATGCATATGTGTGTGTGTGTGTGTGAGAAACAAGGGAATTGCTTCGTGAATAACAGAGCACACTGAAATACATTGATCAATATGATCCACAATTTTCGAATTTTTGTTTCTGCACTTCATTTTTTTTAAAGAAAATATTTTTTTTATTTATTTATTAAGAATATTAATGTTCAATCTTCCAGTAAAGAAACATACACTCCAGACTCAAAATTGTATTGAGTAACTGACAGCAAAATATTTTACTTGGCACCCAGTTGGTGTGTGCGCTGGTAGGGGGGTTATTACTTTGACCATGTGGGGAATCAAAACTTAGGTATTTCAGCTTGTTGGCAACAATTGTGACAGTAACAAGCATGTGCCTAAATATTGGCCATATATTTATATGAAGAATCATAAATCGTAAGTTTGCACTGGAATTTTGTACACTTGGCAACACTGTTGCTAGATGCCAGTTCACGTAGTTTGTTTTGAAATTCCAAGAACTAGTCATAAATACAGCAACTAGACGTATCTATTTCATGGAGACTGTATATTCATTTTAATCTCTATGACTTCTTTTCCAAAAAGTACAGATTGGCCTTTAAATGTCCCAATTTAGTCATTAAACTAATCATGTGCTCTATCATTGAGTGAATAAATTTATATGGTCCTACATACACCTCATGCATTGCTGGTTTCCAGAAATTGACCCACCATTCATAAAATTGTTGCTCTTTGAAGTACAGCAAAAGCAAGGTATTTTTTTGGAGCACCTGTTGCATGCCTGGGCATCCATGGTGATGTAGTGGTAACATTGTCACCTTGTAATCAAGGGTTCTTCGGTTCAATACCTGGTAGAGGCACGCAGCATTTTGGATTCCACTCTAAACTTTAGGTCCAGTCCCAATTAGCCCTATTATGCATAAAAAAATTAAAGTATAAAGTGCTCCCCTGTGCTATGCTTCACACCATGAAGGTGTATAGGGAGTGTGGAGTTAGGGCCCCACATTTTCTTGATCATGGCTAAAGGTGTAGGTGATGTGATCAGCACCACGTCCCTCCTATTATGTATAAAGTGGACGTAAAAAAAAAAACTCGAACAAACAAACGCTTGCATACGAGTATAAGGGCAAGTAGTAGAGAGAATACTCTTTAAGAATGCACACATGCTGTTCCAATGAACCTTTTGAGAATCAGGCATTCCAGGCAGGCACTTCCTAAATATGACAGTGACATGTTCAAAAGTTTCAAAAGATTTCTTTTGTCATGATTACCTCCAAATTCCAAGCTATTTATACTCACAGGGCCAATGGCAGAGCCTGACTTAAATAACATTGCAGATCTTTCCTTGGGTGGGGGGAGGCAGTCTTTCATAAATCAGTGCAAATAAATTTATTATTTCGTTATTCGAGCATTAAAAATCATTTTCATAAAGCACTGAAAATAAATTTATTATTTTGTTATTTGAACAGGTCATAAAATCAATTTTATATTAATGAAATAGAAACAGAACTTGAAGTATCATTATTGGTTTCGGAAATATGGTGTGTTATATGAAGTCAGATTGTGCCAGTCTAGTACTGTGGTCAGGCACAGTAGTGATGGTAGCGGGTGAAGAGAAGTCAGTGTAGCCAGTGTTGTGTTCGATTCACTCATATAGTTAAATTTTGGTGCAAAATACAGAATTTATAATTTTTCATTTAAATGTATGGCCAATACTTCAGCACATGTTCTCTGTGTCCTGTTGACAAAATTTCAAGCAGCTACAATGCGAGGTATACAACTAAAACAGTCATTTGTAGATTATACCATTCACAGCCTGTTCATGATTGTGAATAAATAAACTTCCTAGAAGATATCAAACTCTGGAATGATTTAATCAATATTGTCCGTTTCAAGCAAGTGGTCATGCTGGTGATATATCAGAATTTCTAATGCTTCAAATCCCTTGTAGGAGCATGTACTAATTTTGGTCACGCAGGTGAGAAATTTATCTCATAATGTTTATTACTTTTTTTTAATGCCTCATTGGAGTGTACACAAATTCCATCATAGCATGCACAAAATAGCAAGAATTGTGCCCTGAATATTGGCAATGGTTTAGGCCCGTTTTGAGCCATTGATCAGGGTAGTGTGAAGTTGGCACAACCATTTCGAATTACTAATTCTTCCCAAACCATGCACACACAAATTCAGGGATAGTGTGCATATATTATGCACTAATTCATGGCATTTTTTGTAGAGGTGTTGGATCATGTGATACAGCAAACTTCAGATGACTAAAATATTTGTACAACACAGTATAGTGTGTGCAACAAGTGAAAAATTGTTGTTGTTTTTTTTATCTGCCATCTTGATACACCTTAACAGATTTTATTTGATGCAATAACCTTGCAGTTTACAAAGATTTTTAGTTGAGTAACAATTATCTAAATGATTCTAAAATTACGGTATTTATTAGGGCTGAGCTGATGCCACTTTGAACCAATACTGATACTCTCATTGATACACACTGACGCTGATACCAATATTTCTAAATTTGATTTTAAAATAATAAAGGCTAGTTACCAAGTCATCACATGACATTCCTTTAATCACATTAAATAACTCACTAGCATTATAATACTTTGAGCCATGATGGTGTAGTCTGTGGGGTGGGTGATATAAGGTCAGAATTTTTCTGTCCTTCTTCCCCCCCCCCCCCAAAGCATCTCTGGGGCTCGACCAGATATCAATGCATACCTGGGGGCAACCCTGTGGGGTAAAGGCAGCTGGAGTGTGGTTCTGATCACATCACCTCCAAAAGTGGCCAAGATTGAGAATGTATCTAGCCCTACCCCTACATCCCATAAATGTGCCTTCATGTCATTGTGCTATATGCACAGGGAACTCACTTTTTTTAAAAAAAATAAATAAATAAAAACCATTATGATACTTTAAAATGTGTTGTGACATTTGGTAATTTTTTTGTGAACTTCTCTGTAGACCCAGAGGATGCAAAGAGAGAGTTTTTTTAAAAATATTTCTAGCATTGCTGCAGTTACAAAGAAAAATTAAAAAATCTGTGGATTGTCTCTTCTTCAGTTTCATGTAAATAATATTCATTCCTGTCATTTGGGTTAGCCTGGTGAAAGAGAAAAGAGATGTAATAATATATACAAATACAGTTATTAAAATAATGCCTCTTTTTGCCATGCTGTCCATCATTCTCTGTCATTTGTGACAAAAACAAGTTGCTGTGGTATAGGCTGATACCAACAGTCACATAAAAGACACAGAAGGGACGAGTGCAAGAAGAAATTATACAATCCACAACCCTCCTGCCCTGATTGAATGTAGATAATACAAATCAAATTCCACAGCGGCCTTCACACGTCTTTCCCAAGAACTCCGAAATCATCTGGCCTGGAGACAGCCCAGCATGGTAGTAATGCTAGTGTTTTTTGTATGTTGCCCTGGTGGACCAAATATGTACTGTGTTGGCCTGATGTACCAAAATGTGCTTGTCTGTTGGACTGAGCTGAGTCTGTCTAATTTTGCATGATGCACGTGAAAGAAAATGATACTACTTACTGGGCGTCGCGTTTAGCACAAACCCTTGCCTCTGGAGTGGAGGACCATATGTCGTGTTTCTTAGGGTTAATTCAACTCGGATGTTTGCAGAATGACACCCATCAATAACAAAGGATGCTATATTGATTAATTGTACCATATATACAACGTCGTGGTAAATGGAACGAATCACCGCACACACTCCACCATATTGTCTAGTGAACTGTCTGAGTGTCGCTCACCTGGATTTGAGAGTGCGCATAAAGAGCAAAACTGAAAGTCCCTGTTAACAATATCAAACATATTAATTATGATCTGAGACAGCTGGTTTTTAAAATGTCCACCATGATCATGCGAGCAGGAATTTAAAATGAAATGTATATTCTATTTCCATAAAACCTTTTCCTGGTAGTTATATGCCTTCAAGAAGTTTAGTCACAGCTTTCCCTTTACCCATGCTTTTGATCTTGTCAATCATGTGCTTCCCAGGAGATGGAGGGTTTGTTCAGTAATTCTCCTTAAAATTAATCTGTCTCAAGGAAGGCTGAGCGAACTTTTGGAAAGGTCAAATGTTGCTATTGGCCTTGGTTGTAGCAACTCAAAAACAATGGTATCTGTTGGAAAATTTCAACCAATACTTGCCGATACCATTGGTATCAGCCAATACAATTACATTGGTATCTGTATAGGCTCAGCCCTAGTAGTTATTGTAGTTAATTAATACATGACTTTTTCCTTTTTGCCCTCTCAACCATCCACCCTTGCCCACTATGATGTTCAGCTAAAGTTCCCACATGAAGAAATGACTGGTAATTAAAGTGCTACCACACGTTATTTCAAAATTATAACTTTGTTCAACCTTATTCTGGAAATGTGTACCCTTTTTTGTTGTAATTGTCAACAACCGATTTTAGTATGATTTGAGGAAAATTGCCTAATGAATGAAACCTTGAACTTGTTGACTTTTACTGTATTAATTATTTGGAGTGCTGCCAGCTCTTCTAAGTCTTTACTTTTCTTTGAATTTTTCTAACTTTTGACAGCCGTTGATCCTCAAAGTACTTAAAAAGACCCAGCCAACTCTGTGTGCCGTGGCGAAGAGCATTCGCTTTACTACAAGAGTATGGAAAAATAATTTTGGACATTTGCATCCCTCCCTTCATTAGAAAATTAATATGTCAAATGTCTAACGAACGTTCTTTCAACAATTGCCTCAGGATGATAGTCTTTATATGAGTGACCTGCATGGATTGTGCAACAAAAGTCAACTCCCCTTCCTCCCCTCCCCCCCCCCCCTTCTTGCTGACTTTCTTCTTCAAACTCAACAGATTTTGCCAATGCTGGCTCATATAATTACAAGGAAGCTTTTGGTATCATCCTTTCATCGTAAACAAATGAGGAAAACAGCACTTTGTGAGATTTCACACTGTAACAATCCATTTAGCTAGCAGAGCTATCTGGAATATAAAAGGAAACCAAATTTTGACTTTCATGCTCATTTTTAGTCTTAATTGAGGTGTTGTAATGTTTATATTTGTCTTTTGTTTGATGTGTATGACTGGAAAGGGACCAAAGGGGCCAATAGGATTTCAGTGGCCACAGTGCAGGTTTATCTAGGGTAGTGGGTGAAGTGCGTCATCAATCAATCAATCAGTGACACCTATCCAACAATGTGTTGCAGCAGCCGATCATGGCCATTTGTAGCAGATCGTAAATCTTGTTTGTAGTAAATTATTAGGGGATACTACAGGGTACACACAATAGGAAATGTGAGAACATTAATATCACATGAATTTTTGGATATAGAAATATGGTAGACTGAAATGGTATGATTGCAGGATGATCCTTTTATTTCCACATTTAATAACGATGTATTTTGTACTTCTTTAAATTGCCAAATTTCCAAGTATGTCTCAATATCAGCAAAAATTCATATGAGTAATATTCGTATTGGTTCAGGCTAGTGCTGGTCCCCAAAGCAACCTCACTTTACTTCAAAGAAAGTGCCGAAAGATCAGTTTTCCCCCTAACAACCACATGTCAGGTCCACGTGGAGTGCAATAAATCGTCCCCTGAAACCTTTCCCACCAATTGCATCCGTCCAAGAAATGACAGCTCTCGTCAAGTCCACGTGGACTAAATGAGATGTTGCTAATTCAGTTTCTTTAGAGCTTTCTAAACACGAGGTTGCGGTTCTCTATGTTTGCTAGGTTGTGTTATTGTGTTTTGCTATTTTTTTATGCAATATAAAGACCTTGGGAGTAAAATGTCACAGTGAATGAATGGATGTCTAAACACTGCAGGTAAAATTGACAACAGCGCTTTGCCGAAAAACAGGTGGTGGCTCGAAACCAGATACGGTTCTGGTCTGTTTCCTCTGGAGTTATGTCAAAGATGCCAAACTGTTGACGCTTGGAAGACTTGGGGTATATCTCAACCCTAGTATGTGTGATGTGCTGTATATTCAAGGTACTTACGTAGGTTGCAATTCAATGGGTTTGTCATATTTTGTATATGATTTTGTCAAATAGGTGTTATTCTGTACAAGAGTAGCAGTTCTGCTAAATTCATTGACCCTGAACTAAAACTCGTTTCATTAATGGAATTATAATATCTGGATTAAGGTCAGTCAAAGGAGAGAAGTCTTCTGTAAAAATTTTGAGAGGAATAAGTTCTTCATGATTGACAGATTCTAGGATGGCACTTATTTTACTCCACCACTTATCATATCGTTTCCAAGCCAACACTACCCACCTGCACTGTGCCGTTAGACTAAGGAACTTTAAGAATTGTGAAAGGATGCAAGCACTCTTTTGTGGGCTGTCTATCAGTCAATAAATAAGGATGTTTGATAAAATTGCTTCATTGCATTTAAGGTAAGTCATGTGATGAAAGGGGCAAATTTGATTTCCATGTTTGTTGATAATTTCGTGACAATATCACTTTATTTTGTGTATGCACTTGGCTATGAAGATGTATCTGCAATGCTGTGTTAACTGTAGCAACGAAATTGAGTAAGTAGGTATACAAGCATGGGATTTAACCTCATAATGTTTGACATTCGAGCACTACATTTGACATGGAAATCTACTTCCATAGTACTTTTTATCAGGTAGGCTACATATTGTATTCCTATGTTCTTATTAAAGATTGGCATAACCACTTTTTATAGATGCAAAATAATCTAACACAGTTATTTTTATTGGTTTTTATTTTATTTTATCTGCGATGTTTTGTTCTGGTTTCCCAGATCTGTCTCAAGCTACACTAAGAGATACATACAAAAACAGAATCTCACTTGGCTAGTCACTTTACACTTCTCTCACTTGGGGCTCTACAAAAGTGTAGATTGACTAGCCATGTGAGGTTGTGTTTTTGTATGTATCTCTTAGTGTACCTTTTTCAAGTTCTGGGAAACTCACTCACATTACGTATTTGTTTGCATCTAACTAGTGTGATCTGGAATACAGGTAGCCAGATACCGATTATTCGGATATCTGAATTGGCTGAATTATCCAGATATCTGTTTTACAGGCTATCCAATCTTTAATTTGTCGTATTCGTATGTCATTGCACGGATTTCCTACAGAGTGACCACAAACAAAAGAACCTTCTGCTAAAATGCTTCTCCCCTCGAACCGTTCAGCTCCATCCACAAGGAACCATGCTCCCCTCTGCTTCTCCCCTCCTTGCAGAAGTGCTGTGAACAGGAGTCGTGGGTCTGCGCAGGTTCATTTGCTGGTGGTTCCATTATAGAAATCATCCATCAGCTGTGTACTATCCAAATTATCAGGATATTCAGATTTTCTGTTGTATCCAAAATGAATGAATATCAGATGATTTGAATATGGATACCCATTACCTGGATTTTGTTGCCACCCCTAACCTGGTAGTGGTTGTAATCTTTAAAAATTTTACAACAATTAGTTAAGTTATTGAGCTCACTCTGAATAGAACATTTCATAACCACTTTTGTGGCTAGTCACCTAAACCTGGATTGGCCAACTACAACATTACTCTTTTTCTGACAATAACTTTGGCACTGTCTTTAACCTGATGGTCTGGTATTGTTGAACTTTGCATTTCCATGCGAGGAATTGCATCACTCTTTGTCCAGACCATGCGTGAGTTGATCTTAAAATTTCCACCTGCATGCTGAAGAATAGAAGCAGGAAGAAGCAACTTGGCAGCTGTCAGCACTACATTTGTTGTCCAATCGTTGAATTGAAAAAGAATGATGCCGACTTGTTTCCAATTTCACTATCTGAAGATATTTTCCACAAGAGGCTCAACTTTGTCTAAATATTTCAGGTAACTCAGCTTCATTATTTTTTCTTCATTTTTATTTTTTAGTTATTTGCGTAAAATTTTATTACTATGATTTCTCTAAAAACCCTTTCAATGACTGTTGACAGTTTTGACAAAGAGCAACTTCTCATAGTTTCTTAGATTCATAGTATATCTGAAGTGACACAAGTGACAGGAAGTAAATGTGTGTGTCTTGTAATCTCTCTTCTTGGTCCCCTGCTGATGTTCAGGTCATACTTACTATGGTCCAGCACTCACTGAAGGGTAACTTCAACATGTGATTTAGTTTTCATGAACTCCTTCAGGATTTCCCCTTTTCATGGCATCCAGAACCTGGTTCTATGAAGAGTGCCTGTTTTGCTGAATGATTGATCAAGGTGTTAAATACGAAGAAGCAGTTTTCTTGGAAAAATATCATGTACTCAATAACATTTCCCATTTTATTAAAAAGGGCAATAATTAATTAATCTTGAAACTTGAAACATTAACTTCTCGTTGTTTGTTGTTTTGTTACTCTATTCACAAACTTGAGTTATGGCATATTAAAAATGCAACACTACATAAGAACAGATTATGAGACATCACTTTAAGATTAGAGTTTAGATGTACAAAAACTAAGTTTCAAACCAGAATTGGCATCAATAAAGGTTTGTAAAGAGATGAAGCTAACTGGATAAAAAAGTCTATCATATTACAAAGTAAAATAGATCACATCATCAAGAGATGACTCTCATCTTATAACCGCAGGTAGCTTTCAATTCTAGGATTCTTATATTCCAGTAGTAGCTTTCTGTTCTTGAACCACAAGTTTACTGTATCCATTTTCACAACTTCTAGTTAATGGTGAATTTGTTTGGACCACTGTGCAAAGCCTGGCCATTGAGGAAATGTTACATACTGGACGTTTGTGTGTGTGTGTGAATTCATGTTGTCTTATAATAGCTTATTAACTTGCTATATCATCATTTGAAAATATTAAAGAAAAGTTGAACAAATCAAAAGAATAAGAATAAATTATGCAAGCAGAGCCACACATGTCATCAAAAGATTTCAAACCTGTCATAAATTCTGTCTTCACACAGCAATCTTGTTAATTACAAAATCCAACTGTATAGATTCCGTTATGTACCCAGAGAATCTGCACATTTCACAATCATCTGATTATTCAGACATGCGGCACTATCCATAACAAAACTCATAATATTGTCATATAAATTATTTTATTCCTAATTAGGCAATGAGGAACGCAGTAGTAGATAAATACAGAGAAACTAGTACTCACTATATCTGCGAAACCTTTTTTTTTTTTTTTGTCTCTTTGTTGTATTAATTTCAGTGGCCACTGCCACCATCCTCATTGGAACTTAATGTACTGTTGCCTGGTGTGCTTTTATTGTTTGTAGTACTCCGGCTGCCGCTAGGTGCCCTGTTGTTAACTGTTTGTCTGTGTCCATGTCATCTGGTATTTCCCAGCGCTACCTGTTGTAGTAAGGAAATCTAAGTGTGGTGTTCCTGTCCACCATTGACAGGAATTTACATTAAATTTGTTGAAATATAAAAATATTGAAATTTTAATATAGAACTATGACTTTGGATGTTCAAACTCTCTAAAATATCATAATAAATAAGAATAAAATGCAATCGGCTACCAGCTGGAAAAATGTAACTTCATGCAAAAGCTTTTAGAATTAATTCTAGGACAATAACAGAATTGAGTAATTACCTAATGCCAGCCTGAGACCTGGAAGACACTTATCTTGAAGAAATTTCACCTTATACATATAATATGCAAATGCATGTCAAGCAAAGTGTTGGTGATTGTGTAAGCAATCTGCCTTACACAAAGTTTTCGTCTTTACATGGTAGTTACAGAAGAACTAGGATGTCACTTGAAACTTGATTACCAATATTACCATCACTGTTAATGTTGCCAATGTGAATTAATTTGACATACGCATCAAGAAATTTGGTTTATGTTAGTCACAGGGACTTTTTGATTATAAATGCTTAACTCTTGTAAATTTTACATTCACTATTTTTCCATAAGAATATGTCATGATTATAACAAACTGACCATCACATAGGTATTCTCCAAATTTATTGTGATAGACTTGAAATATGGGTTCTGTGTTTAGCTTATTATTCATCACTTTTCTGCTTGAAATCGTAAATCATCTCTTGGTTTAATTTTGACTACTTTTTTTTTTCCACTTCCACCTGTTTATTGAAATGTGTGGCTGCATTGGGACTGCCAGCTATTTGCATCCATCTCAAGATACTAGTAAACCAAAAATTATTTTGCATCATGTTACTATCACTGCAGTCTCTAGAACTAGATAAGTTTGCAACAATGTGGGGAAATGAATTGTTGAAATGAAATTTCACATAATTCCCAGAATTCAGAGAATTCACATTCAACATATACAACCTCATCAGTATTAGTAACTACACAATGCCACGTTGATGGTTGAGTGTGTTGAGTGACAAATGATTTCATCAGAGAAGGTTGCAGGCTTCATTGTCCTGATTAGCCAAAAAGAAAACGAAACCAACAGTAAATAACAAATATACATACACTTATACAATGCGGTTGTTAACATTTTATGCTAAGATTTTCCAAGAATTTACCAATCATTCATTTTCTGAATATTCAACTGTGCAGTAGTATCCAATAAAAGAAATGAATACTCATGTTCAAACAATGATAATAGAAATTAAATACAAAATATATTTGTCATTTACTAATCATAACCAAGATCCCGATGGAAGTCCCCACTGTTTAGCATGAGGGAAATACAGACATCATGAAACATTATCTTTCTGGAAATTCCAATAAGAAGACTCAGCTCGTTCAGAGTGGTCAAAGTGCTGACTCAAAGTGGGCAATGTCTCCTCTCTAGCTATGTCTCTTATCAGAAACACAATTCTGGGTATTCTCTTTTGTAAGTATTCTGCAAATATATGTATTTTGTCAAACATACAATTAAAATTATATGCCTTTATCAGCTGATATGTAAATAGCATTCATTAATCTGTCTAATTTCTAGGATATAATGAAATTGTCTTAAGAGATCTCTCTTTTATGGAAAATATTTGCTAATAATGAAACATATATTTCTTTTTCCTTTTCTTAGCATATTGAATAATCTCATTTTTACTTTCTGGAAGTAATTGTGAAGAAACAGGCTTCGTTATTCTCCCATTCATGTATACATTATAAATAGTTATTTGGGTATTGTTGTAAAGTTGTTTGCTTGGAGTTTTCTGATGCTAATGGCATGCATGATAGGTTCGGAGTGAAGGACATGGTCATGTGGGTTAATATATGTTGCACAAGATAAAAACCAGACGGTGAACAATTAACATCTTTAATATAAACTGGACGTTATGTCCGAAACATTCAAATACATTGAACCATGATACAACAAGAAGTACACAGAATACATCTGCTTATGATTTGTCTTCTTCTGGCCATGAAGACCAAGCCTTGTAGCCATACGCTTAATACCTAGACCGTATCATCCCTCCAGGTGTCCCATTAAAAAAAAATTAGGTATGCTGATGACCCTATCGATCTGGTGGGCGGCGAATCCTGGTAGACCTTCTCGGAGACGAGTGAGGTGTGCTAGGACCTGGTCCTGGGTATCCAGCTCTGCCTGGGGTAGGTTCGGGTACTGTTCCACCGGGATTTGGTGAATTTCTATTTGGTATGGTAACGTTGAAGTCGTCGTCATCTGCAGTGTCACGTGAAACACGTCTCTTCAACCACCTGGGATGTACCACTCGTTTGATTCCATCTTCCAACATTATCTCGTAGAGGATACTATCCCCAATTCGACGAATGACAACTCCTGGGATGTAATTTGGAGTACCGTGCTTAGGTGATTGAACCCAAACTGCTGAGTTGATGGTGAAAGTACCATATTTCGACGAAGAGTCGTTCCGAAACTTTGCTGACTTCCTCGGCTTGAATGGAGATTCACTCGACAGAGGCACATTGTTTGGTTCCCACCAAAATCTGGGTTGGTGTTTCAAGACCGAAAGTGCTGGTAGGCTTCCTTTTCCACCCAGTCGCGTGTTCCGAAGGATGAAAAGAAGGTTGGCGATCCCCATATCAAGTTCAAGCGTGCTCAGATTGGGTTTGTCAGTTATAAGCTTGACAAGAGCGGTTTTGACAGTACGAACGTATCGTTCGGCTAAGCCGTTGCTAGGGCTGTGATAAGGCGGTGAAGTAACATGTTTGATGCCATTCTTAAGACAGAAGTTACGAAATTCGAGAGAAGTGAACGTTGGACCGTTGTCGGATACGATAGTATTTGGTATCCCTAGCGTGGCGCAAGATTGCATAAGCCAGCGGATCGTTTCCTTTGTGTCCAATGTGTGTACAGGCCATACTTCTGTCCACTTGCTGAAGGCGTCTACTATCAGTAGGAACTTACGCCCTGCAAAGAAAAAGTGGTCTATATGCCATCTCTCGTTCACGCACGAAGCGAGAGGCCATGAAGAATCGGGTCCGTTGCGGACCTTAGGAGCATTAGCTCGGCAAGTATTGCAGCTCGCTACAAAATCCGTAATCTCTGTTGACATGCCTGGCCACCAAAATCTAGAAAGACACAACTCTTTCATACGAGTTGAACCTATGTGTCCATCGTGTAAAGCTCTAAGAACTTCATTCCGTTTAACTGTGGGAATGATAGTCTACCCGACCACATGAGCGTTCCCTGCTCGTACGTTAGGTGAGCTCTTCTTTCGAAGAAAGGTGCGAGCTTCTTCCGTTCAGTAGACGTGTCGAGTTGATCTGGCCAACCATTTACTACACAGGACACAACTAATGAGAGCAGTGGGTCTTCTGAAGTGGCGTTCTGTATTGAGTCTCGAGAAAGAGGAGCTACAACGTCTTCAATGGACCCGAAATATGCATGAAGTTCTTCTTCCCCAGCTGGTATTGTGTCACGTGTTTGCGTAGGCAACCTGCTTAGCATGTCAGCTACCTCTACCTTGCTGGAATGAATTATATTATATTGGTATGAAGATAAAAGTAGAGCCCATCTCATCAATCTATTGGATGAATGTTTTGAAATGGCTCGATCCGGAGAAAATATAAACTTTACAGCACGTGCGTCTGTAACAATCTCGAACTTGGATCCGAGTAAAAATTTGTGAAATCGCTTGATACCGTGAACTATGGCTAGAGCTTCTCTCTCTACCTGGGAGTATCTCCGCTCCATCTCACTGAAGGTGGTAGAAGAGCAGGCGATAGTCTGTAGACCGCTTTCAACTCGATGACACAATTGCGCGCCACAGCCGAAAGGAGAGCCATCAGTGATAAGTACAACTGGCTTCGTTGGGTCGAAAGGCACAATAGGATTTACCTGTCGAAGTTCCGCCATGATGCTGTCGAACTCGTGTTGACAGTTATCGTCCCAGTTCCAAGAGACGTTTTTTTTTAGTAAAGAAAGTAAAAAGTGAAGTTTTGAAGCTAAGTTCGGTACAAACTTTCGATGAAAGTTGATCATGCCGATGAAGGAACGTAATTGTGATTTGTCTTGAGGTGGTGGAGAATTTAGGATGGCCTCCAAGTTCTTGTCTGACGGCCGTATACCAGTGACGTCAATCTTGTATCCTAGGTACTCGATAGATGAGGTTAGGAATTGGCTTTTGCTGGCGCTCGCTTTGACATTGTGTTTGGCCAGACGATTCAGGACATCACACGTGCGTGTGAAGCATTCTTGCAATGTTTCACCTCCGATGATGACGTCATCAAAGTAGAAAGAAACTCCGGGAATGTCATCTAGAATCTTCGCTAGGACCATTTGAAACAGATCTCCACTTATGTTTATGCCAAAAGGTAGTCTGTGAGGTTTATATAAGCCCCAAGGTGTGTTGACGACAGTGATGCGTTTCGCAGCTTCAGAAAGTTCCAACTGTCCGTAAGCCATTTGAAGGTCAATTACTGTAAAGTATTTACACCTGGCCAACTTAGAGAAAATATCCTCGACTCTAGCAATGGGAAACTTGACGTTTTCAGTCATTTTATTCACCGTTCCTGAGAAGTCAGTGCAGAGACGAAGTGAGCCATCTTTCTTGGTAACAACGACAAGTGGTGAGGCCCAATCAGAATATTCGACCGGTTCCCATAACCCTACTTTCACTAGATTTTGAATAGAATCCTGAACACGGTCTCGAATACCGTAAGGAACTTCGTAATGTCTACGAAATATCGGTGCAGAGTTGGATCTCAGTGGTATATCGACCAAATAAGGTGCAATTGGCTTGGACAAATCACCATCAAAGATTTTCTCGTATGTAGAAGAAATTTCTCGCCTTAGGTCGTCGGCACCAGCGTTAGTAATAGTACCTTGTACTGTGTTAGTCGAAAGAACACTGGCTGTAACTAATAATCGCCTCCAAGATGGTTGAATAATGTCCAACCATGTACGACCAATCAATGGATATAAAAGTTTCTCCTGACAGAGAAAGACAGGTAAAGTATAATCTCTATTGTCTAAGTATAGTTTGACGGATGTTTGTGCTGTAACACGTACATATCCTTCGTTTACACCTCGTAATCGTAGGCTAGAATTACATTTAACATAGTGTGGAAACAACTGATCAAAATACTTTTCGTTGAAAAGCGTAACAGCAGACCCAGTATCTACTTCACATCTAACAATACACTTATTGATTTGGAGATTTATTATGAAGCTATCCGAACTGAATTGCTGCTCCAAAATGTGTTGGGTAGAAGTAACCAGTGTGGAATGATGACTGAGCGCGTCAGTGTTGAGATGGTTGAAGCTGAACGTAGACAACTCATCGGATGTTGTGTTCCGTGATGTTGAACTGGACGTTCTATTCACGGCTCTATCTCTCTGCTTCTTTCTGCATCGTATATTCCAATGGCCTTGTCGTTTGCAATAGCTACAGGTTGCGTTTCTTGCCGGACATAGACCTTGTGGGTGATTCTTTGTGCAGTTGCCGCACTGGAAGTGTGAATTTTGCCTGGTATCTGTTGATTTCTGAGGTTGATTGCGACTGTTCTGCTTCATTTCGCCCGAGCGTGAACTCGTCGAAGAGCCTGTGTGGTGATCTGGAATCATCCGCGTCAAATTTCTTGAGTTGGTGGCAAAAGTCACAGAATCTGCATTGTACTTATTCGAGAATAATTTAACTTCTCGTTCTAATAACTCACAATGCAAAGCAATTTCTTGACATTTAGCAAAAGAAAGATCACTTTCAGATAATAATCTTTTTCTAGTACTGTCTGACTGTATACCAACAAGGAATTGTTCAACAAGTGCTTCATCTAAATACTGCTCATACGCACATTTGGCTGCTTGTTGTTTGATTCTCACTACGAATTGAGTAACTGATTCTCCTTGAGACTGAATACATTTTCGAAACTTGAATCTTTCCGTAAACTTGTTGGTTTTGGGCCTGAAGTGCTGAACCATTTTGTCGTGAATGACATCATATGATAGATTACATGGCATTTCAGGAGCCGTAATATTGCGAAGTACTTGGAAAGCCTTAGGACCAATGACTGCTAATAAAACTGCTGCCTTTCTTTCATTTGCCACATTCTGGGCGAGACAGAGTTGATCAAAACGCATGAAATAATTTTCGATATCTTCATTTTCTTCAACAAATTCGCTGAATGTAATATTGAGAGACATGTTGTTGAAACTTCAAATTACATTAACAGATAGAAATCACTGGCATGTATGAAAGTTACGATGTGTAACTGAAAATTGCTTTTGCTTAAGCGTGTAGAAAATTAGCAAACTTAAATGTTATATGTAAGACACCGTCTTGTTGATTTGCTATATGAAATCGTACTTGTCACTATCCCGTGCTGATATGATTAGAATCCTTCAAATCTTCTGTTCACTGTCAATCCTCTGTTCACTGTCCACAGCGCCAAATTGATAGATTCGGAGTGAAGGACATGGTCATGTGGGTTAATATATGTTGCACAAGATAAAAACCAGACGGTGAACAATTAACATCTTTAATATAAACTGGTCTCCAACCGGGCGCCTCCTCAGGTGGCGGATAGAGGAAAGCTCACTAGATATAGTGGGTACTGGGCAATTAAAATACCCAGGGCGGACCAAAACCAGGACTACTGCCTTGTAGTTTGTAGAGGGATCTACAAAGGCTAGGGGAAGAAAACCCTGAAAACAAATTACCTGGCCCTCCAGGTTGGGGGTTGAGCGTAAGGCCGACACCCTTACCTTGTAAAAGAACAACCCGTTGAGAAGCCAATAGACGAGCCTCGGAAGGATGGATTTTTAAGAAGACGACCAGGACAGACCAGGAATATGAGAACGGTCAATAAAGAAAGGACAATTAGTATCGCAACATGGAATGTACGCACCTTAAAGAAACCAGGGGCACTGAGAGTAGTTAAAGAAATTGCTGAGAAATATGGGATCAATATAATGGCAGTGCAAGAGACAAGATGGAAAGGACAGTCTACTTTCAAGTCAGAAAACCACATAGTGTTCAACAGTGGTGGAAACGGAAAGAAATATGAAACAGGGTTTATCGTAGATAAGAAAACGAAGAATGCTATAATAGACTTCACACCAATAAATGAGAGAATATGCACCATGAGGGTCAAAGGAAGACTGTTTAACATCACAGCAATCTGTGTTTATGCACCAACTGAAGAGACTGATGATGAGATCAAAGATGAGTTTTATGATAAATTGGAGTACGTATACGATACAGCACCACAACATGATGTAAAATTAATAATTGGAGATGTAAATGCCAAAATAGGAAAAGAAGACATTTTCAGAAAAACAATTGGCAAAGAAAGTTTACATAATGAAAGTAACGATAATGGACTACGTATAATAGACTTTGCCGTAAGTAAAAGAATGGTGGTTAAAAGTACTCAGCTACAAAGAAAGAACATAAAGATGGAAACCTGGATTTCACCAGATGGGGAGACAAAAAACCAGATAGATCATGTGATAATAGATGACAGACACGCATCAGATATAACAGATATCAGCAGCTGCAGAGGAGCAGACTGTGGATCTGACCACTTTCTAGTCAGAATCAAATATAGACAAAGAATTGCCTGTTATAGAAATAGTAAAGGAAAGAAACAAGAAAAATATGATACAACGAAGGTAATAAAAGATAAAAGGTACAGAGTAAGATATAAGGAGACATTAAAGAAGAGATTGGAAGAGAAGGAAGAGGAATGGCAAGATTCTGATATAGAGGGAAAATGGAAAGCAATAAGAGACAGCATTCAACAAGCTGCAGAAAAGGTACTGGGTAAGAAGAAACCAACGAGAAGAAACGAATGGTGGGATGAGGAGTGTGATAAAGCTATAAAAGAAAGAAATGACGCAAGGTTAAAGACTATAAACAGAAATACAAAAGGAAATAGAGAAGTGTTCAAAGAGAAGAGAAGAGTGGCCGATAAATTGTGCAGAAGAAAGAAAAGAGAGTACGACAAGCAAAAATTAATAGAGATAGAAACGACATGGAAAGTTAAGGAAAAGAGAGATTACTTCTTGAAACTGAAAGAAGAGAAGAAAGGATTCCAACCCAGAGTCGCATTTTGCAAAGATAAGGAGGGTAATCTGATAGGAGATAAGGAAGGTATTTTGAACAGATGGGCAGAGTACTTTAGTGAACTTTTGAATGGAGAAAAGAATGAACAAGAGAAGGATATGGGAGACAGAGTGGAAGAAAGACCCTTGAGGATGGAAGAGGAAGATGAAACTGACATGGAAATGGAAGAGACTAACAAAGATTTGATTAAGCCCCCTTCAAGGCAAGAGGTTAAAGAAGAAATTAGAGAACTAGCAAACAATAAAGCCCCAGGTGACGATAATATAAATGCAGAACTATTGAAGGTAGGAGGGAACATTATAGTGGATAAATTGGAAGAGCTATACAAACAAATATGGGAAGAAGAAAGAATGCCACAACAATGGGGAAGAGGAATAATATGTCCAATACATAAAAGTAAAGACAAAACCGAATGTGAAAACTTTAGAGGTATCACACTCCTCAATATGGCATATAAAGCATTTGCTAAGATACTAGTCAGGAGACTTACACCACTAGCTGAAAAGATGATTGGAGAATACCAATGTGGTTTTAGGAGAAGTAGGTCAACTACAGATCAAATTTACTCAATCAGAATGATAATGGAAAAATGCTATGAATACAATATAGACCTGCATCATCTTTTCATAGACTTCAGACAGGCATATGACAGCGTCAAGAGAAACAGACTTCTAAAAATCATGAAAGAAATGAAAATACCAACGAAATTAGTTAAATTAACAGGAATGACATTAAGCAAAACAACAAGTAAAGTAAAGATTGAAGGAGAACTTTCAAGAGAATTTCAAATAGAGAGAGGAGTAAGACAAGGAGATGTCATGACAACCCTGTTATTCAATATAGCATTGGAAAAGGCAATTAGGCATTTAAGTATAAATCCAGGAGGTACAATCTTTAACAGGATGAGTCAGTGCCTAGCTTATGCAGATGATATTGATCTTATATCACGAAACAAAACAGAACTAAATAACGAATTTAAAAAATTAGAAGAGAGTGCAGAGAATATAGGATTACAAATCAATGTACAAAAGACTAAATACATGCTCGCATCAAGAAAAGAGTCCACAGCTAATGAAAGAACGAAAAAGGTAGGAGACAAAGAATTTGAAAAATGTGATAATTTTAAATACCTAGGATCGATAATAAATAAAACAAACAATGTATCTGAGGAAATTAAGGCAAGAATAGTTGCAGGCAATAGATGTTCACTGGGACTCAAGAAAGTTTTCTCTTCCAAAGACATAAGCAGAAAAAACAAGATTAATATATACAAAACAATTGTACGCCCAGTAGTGACATATGGGTCAGAAACTTGGACGTTAGTGGAAAAGGACGAAGAGTTACTAAGAAGATGGGAGCGGAAGATTTTGAGAAGAATTTTTGGGCCAGTGAGAGAGGAGGAGTTTTGGAGGATGAGAACAAACGTGGAAATACAAGACCTATATAATAATTCAGATATTGTAACAGAGATTAAGTGTGGACGAATTAGATGGCTGGGACATGTATGGCGAATGGAAGATGGTAGTGTGCCAAAGAAGGTGTTAACAGGAGGACCAGGTGGAAGAAGAAGAAAGGGAAGACCTAGAAAAAGATGGCTCGATGATGTAGAGGGAGACCTGAGAAGACTGGGAGTCCGGAGATGGAGGAGGAAGGCGATGGATCGAGACGACTGGAGGCTCGTCGTGAAGGAGGCCAAGGCCCTGCAAGGGCTGTAGCGCCAAGGAGTAAGTAAGTAAGTAAGTAAGTAATATAAACTGGACGTTATCTTCTTCTGGCCGTGAAGACCAAGCCTTGTAGCCATACGCTTAATACCTAGACCTTATCAATGCATGTAATTGGTATATCTTGCATGCTGATGATACATTCCTTGTAGTATCTCTTCT
The DNA here is from genome assembly GCF_977018435.1 of Lepisma saccharinum. Classification (NCBI taxonomy): domain Eukaryota; kingdom Metazoa; phylum Arthropoda; class Insecta; order Zygentoma; family Lepismatidae; genus Lepisma; species Lepisma saccharinum. Next base: position 65,453,371 of record NC_139243.1, on the reverse strand, counting down.
GGTTTCAGAAAAAGGGGGAGAGATAATAAGACACAAATGTCAATTTTGCCAGATTAACATTCAAATTAATGCACTAAACTAAGAAAAGAATCTATGGTTATAATGTACTAGTTGGGAATAAGGGTTTGATTTTAGCGCAACTGAGGCTGTGAATGTCAAATCCCAAACTAGCATTAACAGAAATAACTTTGTTGTGAAGCAATGGCTTGCGGTTAATGCAGACTCTTAAGAGTTTCACCAGGAATTGGGATATTGTAGCCCAAAACACTAACATGTTCAACAATACTCAAAGTCCAACATTCAATTAATTCAAAATTCATTATCAGCAAAATGGTGATGCAATTCCAACACTTAATCATGCATTAGCTACAATTCTACTATCTACGCTGTTTTCAAATCTACAACTACTTTAGGACACCTTCAATTATGTTTCATTAATTCTTCATGTGAGAAAAGATCAAAACTTATTTTTACCAATGTTTATTTTGTACTAAATTGGCATATAGCAAATATAGGTGATTCAAAAAGGATTTACAACTTTGAAAGCATATTGAAATTTATTCAGATAACTTACAGAGTCTGTTGAGGTGCCATTGCAAAGCAAAACACATCAAGTTTGTCATACAACATTCATGTTGGGTCGATGTGGCTACCATTTGTAATGCGGCATACATCCTACCTGAAGTCTGTTTCATTCCAGACTTACACCAGTAAGTCAGGCATCACTTCTGCTGTGGCAGCGGTAATGTGAAGTCTCATTTCAGCAAGATCAGGAGGTAAAGGTTGTACAAAACCTGATCTTTAATGAAACCCCAGAAGAAAAATCTAGCGGGGTCAATTTTGTTATATATTCAGATACACAAAATATTTTGTAGCATATCCAGATACACAATACCATTTATGTTTGCCTCTTGGAAGAAGAACAGGCCGTGCAATTTTTGTTTGCTAAGGGCACAAAAAAAATTGACCTTATGGCTATCACGAATACACTGCACAGTTTCATGGGTTATGGGTGTTCACCTGTCCACTGATGTGAAATGTTGACTCATCACTAAAAATGACATTGTCTAGGAATGTCTTGTTATCTGTAATTCTATCCAACATTTGCACACAGAATTGCTGGAGAGCAACTTTATCTGCATCCATAATGTGTTGAACCATTGTTAGTTTGTATGGCTTCAAGAGAAAGCGTTTATGTAATACATGCCAAACAGTCGGTTGTGGAATGCCAGTCTCACGTGATGCACATCGTGATGATTTGTTAGACTCCAGGCAAATCATTCTCTGAGTTGTTCCACAGCAGCTTCAGGAACTTGTGGACGTCCTGGTGATTTTGCATGTCATACAGAACAACCAGTAACCAGTGTCAACGAAGGTTTGGTGCCAAGAGTAAATTGTAGGCCTGCTCTTAGGAAGTGCCTTACGATACTCTGTACGGAACTTATGTTGGGTCTCGTGAAACCAAACCACACAGCAAGCACGTTCTGCACCAGTAAAAGTAACAATTTTGAGGAACAATGCTGACAGTGCTACTGGTGGGTGACTTCGGTATTAATGGAAAGAAAATGAATAATTAGGTTGCTTTAACAACCAGGACAAATTACCTTCAGGTTTTTGCTTTTAGATGTCTTGTAGATGTGTGCCTGTAGCTAAGTCATGTTGCTTCCAGTAGTTGTAATGACAGAGTAGTTTCCTACTTCTTAACCATGTGTTACCACAGTAAATTTCTCCTGAGTAGATCAATTTTAAATAATGCACATTAAACAATATAAATAAAATTTTAATCATCCTATTTAATGAATGCTTATTGGTTCGTCATGTTTTCAGGGAGGTAAGTAAGATTCTAATTAGGGAACAATTAGTTTCTTAGTTGCAACAATTTTCATGTGGAACATGAACGTCTAAATATGGTTTCACTTGTTCCACATGTATCTAAATTGTGTCGTGCCAAGGTTACATATTTTCAAGGTATCCAAGAACTTCAACAATTCTCGATTATTATTGATAACCACTCACTTATTTAGTTATATCCCCTTTCACTTCAAAACAAAGGACTTCACTGTGATTATGTGGATGACGAACCCATCCATTAATTTTGTCAGTTTTCACACTTTTGCATCAGTAAATGCAAGACCATCACTTCGATTCATTTTTTGCACTACTCTTGACACACTTATTGAATAACACTATAATTTTCATTGGGTATGTATCTTGAAATTGACGTATACTTGCTAATCGTGAATTAGGTTTTCATAAGTTCCAACAATTACTGCATGCTGCTGTACCATTCCAAACAATGAATCCTCTTATTTGAAAATGCAACAAGGATGAGAAAATTTCCATCATAAAATTGTGGGGGAAAAAAATGCTGTGTAAGCTGTGTGATGTGACCACCCTCTGCTTTTTGATGCACCTATGCTTCCATATACATACTGTATGTGCTACAAAGTATGTAAATAGCGCCATTTAATAAGTGATATCAATCCATGCATGCATATCCTGAAACTTCACCAAGCATCCCCCAGCTCGGAATTTTCACTTGATTCACTTGCTAATGCATGTCCTTAATGACAGTCTATTCTACTATCCTTTCTTCTCAGTGATATGTAAATCTCAGTGACTAATTCTTTTTTTTTTTCCCCTCCAGATATCTGAACAAGAACTGCAGGAAAGGACAGAACCAAGATGTTCCAAGGTCAGTTACACTAGTACCTTCAGGAAAATTAAGTGAACAAGAACAAGCAAAAGACAATATAGAATGTGTCAATAGAGAAGTTAACTTTGAACCTGAACCTTCACCAAAATACTCTAAAACCAAGGCAGATATTAAAGATACCAATCAGTGTAACAGAAAAAAACAACATATCTCTTCAATGTTCAACCAAATTTTCTCCAAGGAAGGAAACTTATTTGCTCATTCAAATGTCCTTGCAAAGGAGAAGTTTTTTAATCGCTCAGTTTGCAAGAGAAAATTTATTCCTGAAGCTAATTTTACAAGTGAAAAACCTTTTAAGTGTGCAATTTGTAACAAATATTTTGCCAAAAAAAATAACCTTAATAGACACATGAGAATCCACACAAAGGAGAAACCTTTTAATTGTTCTATTTGCAGTAAAGATTTTTCCCAAAAATGCTTTCTTAATAAACATATGAGGGCACACACAAATGAAAAACCTTTTAAGTGTGTTATTTGCAACAAAGTTTTTTTCCCAAAAACATAACCTTAATGCACACTTGGCAGTACACAGAAAGGAGAAACCTTTTAATTGTTCTATTTGCAGTAAAGATTTTTCCTACAAATCCTCGCTTAATATACATATGAGGGCACACACAAATGAAAAACCTTTTAAGTGTGCAATTTGCAACAAAGATTTTACCCAGAAATCAAACCTTTATGTGCATATGAGGGTTCACAACAAAGAGAAACCTTTTACTTGCGCAATTTGCAAAAAAAGAATTTGCCTGAAATTTTGTTTTAATCTACATGTGAGGTATCACACTGAAGAAATACCTTTTAAGTGCTCAGTCTGTGGCAAAGGTTTTTCCTGTAGAGGAGGTTATAATCGTCATGTGTTTGTTCACAGCAAAGAGAGGCCTTTTAAGTGTTCAGTTTGTGACAAAGATTTTTCCGAGAAATCAACCCTTGGAATTCATATGAGGGTTCACAACAAAGAGAAACCTTTTAAGTGTGCAATTTGCAACAAAGATTTTGCCCAAAAATATCACCTTATTATACACATGACAGTACACACAAGGGAGAAACCTTGTAACTGTATTATTTGCAGTAAAGATTTTTCCCACAAATACTCGTTTAATAAACATATGAGGGCACACAAATGAAAAACCTTTTAAGTGTGCAATTTGCAATTAAGATTTTGCCCAATAACTTATATACACATGAGAGTACACACAAAGAAAAACCCTATAATTGTTTAAAATCTGACAAGTATTTTACCCATAAGTATATATACTTACTAAACATGTGAAGAGGGTGCATAGCAAATAGAACTTAAAAACAATTTGCACACAGGGAATGGTGTTTCTGAGTAGAAATCTCTGTAAATTCTTGTCATTCTGTGCATATATCATTTGGGATGGGATCCCGAGCTCTGTACTATACAAATCATTTTTTCATGTCTACAACTATGGTGCAACCATTTTATTAATTGAGATCTCAACCATCCATTTCAATGGTACTGTGCAAACCTGTTTTTGATATCCCTACTGAAAATTCTGTTTACTGTTTTCAATAGATCAATGAGTGTTTTGAAACATCTACTGTTTTCAGTAGATGAACTGTAATGCTACTGTCTTCGACTGTTTTCAGTAGCCCAACTGTGTCTACTGTTTTCAGTACTGAACTGTACTGCTAATGTTTTCTACTGTTTTTAGGAGCGCAACTGTGTCTACTGTTTTTGGTAGTCCAACTGTTTCTCCTATCTTAAGTGGCTGAACTGTACTCTTTATGTGTTCAGTAACATAATTGTACAACTAACATCTGTTATTGTGTTCAGCATATTGATGTATGAAAACAGTACTATTATCAGTAATGAAAAATTTATTATAAATACAACTGAAAATGCAATGGAAAAATCATATAAACAAATAAAATAAATGTATGGTAAAGCATGTGGAACTTGCCACTTAGGAATGCATATGCACAACAAAGAAATCAAATAAAGTTAATTTAGGGTACCTTCCACGTAGGTGTCCAAAAGTCAACCTCACTTCCACATAGTACACTTTGGACTGCATTTTGCAGACGAACCATGCTCTGGCGACTAGCTCTATGGCCAGTATAATTTTTTGTGTGTTGTCCTGTTTTTTGTCCTTGTGTGTGCTGAGTGCCTCAGCTTTTAACAGAAGTCAGAAAATGTTAAGATTTTTAGTTCTGCAACGTTCGAGTTGTTATTTGTAACGATAAGGGGCTGGACCTCGTATAATGTGATGGGTGCAAAATAGCCAAAGTGCTTATGCACCCAAAATTTTAAATTCAAATAAAGTGAACACGATTTTAAGTGTTTAGCTTCATTGTGGTTAATGCACTTGTAGACAATTGAAAAAATACTGTTATATACTTAAGTTGACATATTGTTTTCATATATTCACACGAAAACAGAAAAAATAATAGTTTAAACAAGACCTGATCCTCAATGCTTGAAAAACCAAAACATGCAAGCACTGTTTACTATGTTGATCACAAGATGCACTACACAAATATAATAATAACCATGGAAATTCCATGCTGAAAAAAATCAACTTATATAATAATGTATTCAAACTACTAGCTGCTTTAAAGCTGAGCTATTTCTTAAGTAAGATTTGTAGTAACTTATTCATTAATATATATGTGATTTCAGTAGTATTCATTAGAAAAACAGTAGAAATTCAGTTCATGTATTGTTTTTTCCAATGAACTTCAAAATTACTGAATATATTCTTGGAATCAATAAATAATTTTATAACATATTATAGCAAGTATTATGCACAATTATTCACATTGTTTTTTGAGTACAGTAGCTGTACAGTAGATCTGCAATAGGATTTCAGTAGATTTCACAGTACACAGTAGAAGACATTTGAAAACAGGAGAATTTGTTTACTGAAAACAGTAGAAATTTCGAGCAGGGAGTTGTAAGAAAATAACCATTCATAACAGGATGTGGGCTTTTTAAATAGCTAGCCATTGTTTAAGAATTTTTTTAGCCAAAATACCAAGCAAGGAAATTAGCTTCATCACCAGTAGCAATAACTCAGGATGGCTACTTGTTGGGAATTATGCATGAATTATTGTCACCGGGAATTATACGTGAATTATGAAGGAATTTTGCTCCTTGGACGTGAAAAATTGCAACTTTTATTAATCCAGATCCCAAATTTATTTATACATATTTATAAATGTTGTGAGGCATGTTTGTCACAGTTTAGATTTTATGTTTGCCGAGGAAGTAAAAGAAATCTGCATTGAAAAATATAATAAAACAGAATTCTTCTCTGAACTCGTGGTAGGACAAGTGTATAACGTTGGTAGGCTAGGATAATTGCTAAATATGAAAGATGATCCCAGAGGAAAGTACAGTACAGTAATGGAAAACGTATAGATTCCTATTTTAACTTCTTGTGCAGTCTTTCCTTATTTTTAACTTGCCTTGCTAAGTGTCATTGGTTTGAAACTTATTTGTATGAACAAAGTTTCATTTCTAAAATTGTGAACAGTTTATGTACGAGTACAATATGAGAGATCATTGATATTTCTTTAGGATAGAAACAGCAATGTGGGTTTATTTCATCCTGTGCAGTACTGGAATGCAATAGGGACCATATTAAATCTTGGATGAACCTCATTTTTTTGGGTACATATATTCCGAGAAACTTGACTCAAAAACATAAAAAACATGATTGTGAATCGTGTTTATTGAACAACGTAACGTTTTAGAAATACAACTCCATTTATCTATATTGTGTGTTTTAGTGCTTTTCCTCTATTGTTTCTTTGGGGTAGGTTATCAGGGAAAAAAAAATCCCAAACCTAAAAATTTCAAAATTGTGTGTAATAATCACACTACAATACTACTCTACTTCCAAATTATTTATATGACATGAATGAAAAATAATTGAGAGCTCAACAAAATATTCGGGAGGTGGCCGGGGGCAGTGGCAGGGAAAAAAAAATTACTGAAAAATTGGAAAGCAACCTTGCTATGGTACCAAAACTTTGTGACGTGTCCTTTTGGTTTTGGGGTTATTGACGCCCGCGAGGGATCGGTATGTTGGAAGCAATGCCGGTGATGGTAATTGTCAATAAACCTATTTATTTAACCTAGGCAAAACGCCCCAAGATAGATTTCTGCAACGCCTTTACCGCATATGCATCCAGCAGTTGCTCGATCCACGCGCGTAATGGTGAGCAAAACCCTGTTATAGCGGGTCGAACGGATCACACGTTCAATACGTCCGTTAGGTACCAATTTTACCAACAAAAGATACAAATGCTTAATATTTCTCCCCTGCCAAATGTAGTACCCACATCAAAAGCAACCCCCAAAAATTCAAGAGCAGGTTATATGTCAACGCCTGAAAACAAACAATTTTAATTACACAAAAGGAATACACCATATATTCCAAATACACTTAAGATTACGCGGTATGCGCGACAAGATAACGTATGGATGGTTACTAAATTTACGTTAGTGCCTAGTGATGTGTAAACGTAAAGAAAGTACAAGCAAAAACGTTAACAATTGTGACTTTTATTTACTTCAAAACTTGTCACTCAACAATTAAATGTACATGTATATGAAAATATATATATATTCAACACATCTCTCAACAATATTATTGTCATATTAAATAACAGACATTAATTTAACCACAATTTATGCGATACGCCTTTTTGTGCATCTAGTAACATTCGCACATAAGGTTTACGTCCGTTAGGAACAACTCGGCCAGCAAGCCTGACATATATATTTATATTACTACAATATTCAAGTACAAGGGTTTAGTTTAGTTACATTTTTTTTTATCCCATCCAACAATTATTTATATTTTTGAGGATTTATTCATCTGTAACGCGTTACTTACACATGAGTATATAACGTTACTATCACAAAAAAAGCTAACGATTTGACGCTACTACTTGGAAGGAAAAACTTAACGGAAGGTAAAATGGCAAGAAGGGGGAGCGGGAATTTGACGCATAAAAATTACGTATGAGGCCCTTTTTGTGTTTAATATTCTTTTGCAATCCCTCTTCAATATTCCACAAGGACGAATAATCTACACTGTGGCAAAATGGAAGTTATCTTTAGTCAGTTCCCTGTTTAATGACACATTCACAATTCTATGGCAGATGGGCAAAATCTAGAAAAATCATGCACATGGAGACGGCTTGACTACTAGCCGTTTTCGCAAATTTTATGAGAGCATGCTCACAACAGTCGAAAAATTAGGATATTATTTCCGCTTAAGGAACAGTCAAAATTTCACCTTTCGTGTCATGGTTTCTTTTCAAAAGGGAATGAATCAATTCGTGCTTCAAAAAATAATAAAAGTTTCATAAGTAGATGGGTACGGCAAGCTGCACTAAGTTCGAGATTTTATGTTCACTTCACTATAAGTCTTTTAGACCGCAATTTTACCAGAACTTTCCGATTCTACGTACCTTAAATGTGTATTACACAATCTGTCTTCGGTGACATGGCGAGTCAATTCACAGTCCGGGATCTAGATCGTCAAAAGCATGCTCCTGTTGCTCACCACGAAAACCTCAAGTCCTATGGTACGGTACTAGAAAATCGGTCTGATAAAAGAGCAACTGCAGCTGCCTGGTGATAGTATGTCCCTTCAGGTTCCCATCTATGCACGAAGTGGAAGTGTGTGGGAGGACCAGCAATTTCCGCGTAATTTTTGGGGAAGTACCAGGTAGTGTCGCCAGGAGGCAGCACGTCTGTATACAGCAGACAGAGGGAGCTACCCTCTGGCGGTGGACGAAAGTTCCTTCAATAAACTGTGACGGTGTGGATTTTTATTATAATATATAATAGCATCGTCACACATGTTACATTTTGAACATTTATACAAACAAATTTATTGAAAATTATCTTCTTAATGTCAAGAAATTTTAAAAAGCTGGTATCAGTGTTCTTGTCCCTCATTTTCACATGGTGCTGATATTTATAGTTTACTGTTATGTAGTACAGTAATATTAGACTTGTTGTGTTGCATGTTTAATGCCTACTCCTGAAATTAGCAAGTAGATAAATCAGTTTATCTTGTGACTGCAATCTATAATTGTTCACATTGAAGAATTTAATGAAGTTAGTATTGGTGATAGTACAAGGAGTGAAAGTCACAGTAATGTTATCTTGGCATCTGAGGTAAGCAATTATTAAAGTACAGTCTCATTTCTTGATAGCACAGAAAACTAGATGCTACTCCCTTAAAGTCTTCTGTACTGCAGATATTAGTAATTATTTTAGAAGCACCTACATTTGTATGTTCATTTTTTTTCAGATGCTTGAACAAGAGCTATATGGAAGGACAGGTCCAAGATGTTCCAAAGATATTTACCCATTTACCAATATCTGCAGGAAAAATGAGTGAACAAGAGCAACCAAAAAATAATCCAGAATATCTAAGTGAAGAAGGGATAGTAGAGGCTGAAACTTCAAAATCGTCTAAAACCAAGGGATATATTGAAGATGACAAGGGTGATAACAGAAGAAAGCAATATATTTGTTCCTTGTGCACCAAAAGCTTCTTCAAAGAAGAACATTTGAATAAACATATAAAGGTTCATACAAAAGAGAAGCCTTTCAATTGTTCAATATACAAGAAACATTTTGAATATGATCATGGCCTTAATAGACATATGAGAAAGAAGAAACCTTTTAAGTGTCCAATTTGCAAAAATAATTTTGCATATGAAGGAGATCTTCAGATGCATGGGAGAGTTCACAGCCAAGAAAAGCCTATCAATTGCACAATTTGCGAAAAAAAAATTGCACATAAATATTACCTTAAAATACATAGGAGAACACACACAATAGAAAAACCTTTTAAGTGTGCAATTTGCAACAAAGATTTTGCCCAAAAACATTACCTTAGTAGACACATGAGAATACACCCAAAAGAGAAACCTTTTAGTTGTTCTATTTGCAGCAAAGTGTTTTCGTGCAAGGAACCGCTTAATATACATATGAGGACACACACAAAAGAAAAACCTTTTAAGTGTACAATTTGCAACAAAGATTTTGCCCAAAAACCACACCTCAATAGACACATGAGAATACACACAAAAGAAAAACCTTTTAAGTGTGCAATTTGCAATAAAGATTTTGCCCAAAGAGATTATCTTAATATACACATTACAGTACACACAAAAGAGAAACCTTTTAATTGTTCTATTTGTAGCAAAGAGTTTTCCTATAAAGTCTCACTTAATACACATATGAGGACACACGCAAAAGAAAAACCTTTTAAGTGTACAATTTGCAACAAAGATTTTGCCCAAAAACAACACCTCAATAGACACATGAGAATACACACAAAAGAAAAACCTTTTAAGTGTGCAATTTGCAATAAAGATTTTGCCCAAAAAGATTATCTTAATATACACATTACAGTACACACAAAAGAGAAACCTTTTAATTGTTCTATTTGTAGCAAAGAGTTTTCCTACAAAGTCTCACTTAATACACATATGAGGACACACACAAATGAAAAACCTTTCAAGTGTACAATTTGCAATAAAGATTTTTTCCAAAAACCTAACCTTAATGTACACATGAGAACACACACAAAAGAGAAACCTTCTAATTGTTCTATTTGCAGCAAAGTGTTTTCCCACAAGAACTCGCTTAATATGCATATGAGGACACACACAAAAGAAAAACCTTTTAAGTGTACTATTTGCAACAAAGATTTTGTCCAAAAACGTCACCTTAATATACACCTGAGAATACACTCAAAAGAAAAACCTTTTAAGTGTGCAATTTGCAACAAAGATTTTGCCCAAAAACCACACATCAATAGACACATGAGAATACACACAAAAGAAAAACCTTTTAAGTTTGCAATTTGAAATAAAGATTTTGCCCAAAAAGATTGTCTTAATATACACACTACAGTACACACAAAAGAGAAACCTTTTAATTGTTCTATTTGTAGCAAAAAAGAGTTTTCCTACAAAGTCTCACTTAATACACATATCAGGACACACACAAATGAAAAACCTTTTAAGTGTACAATTTGCAATAAAGATTTTTCCAAAAACCTAACCTTAATGTACACATGAGAACACACACAAAAGAGAAACCTTTTAATTGTTCTATTTGCAGCAAAGTGTTTTCCCACAAGAACTCGCTTAATATACATATGAGGTCACACACAAAAGAAAAACCTTTTAAGTGTACAATTTGCAACAAAGATTTTGCTCAAAAAGATCATCTTAATATACACATGAGAGTACACACAAAAGAGAAACCTTTTAATTGTTGTATTTGTAGCAAAGAGTTTTCCCACAAGGACTTGCTTAATATATATATATGAGGACACACACAAAAGAAAAACCTTTTAAGTGTACAATTTGCAACAAAGATTTTGCCCGAAAAGATCATCTTAATATACATATGAGAGTACACACAAAAGAGAAACCTTTTAATTGTTCTATTTGTAGCAAAGAGTTTTCCCACAAGGACTCGCTTAACATACACATGAGGACACACACAAAATAAAAACTTTTCAAGTGTTCAATTTGCAACAAAAATTTTGCCATAAAAGATACCCTTAATAGACACATGAAAATACACACAAGAGATAAACCTTTCAAATGTTTATTTACAGTAAAGATTTTTCCCACAAAGTCTCACTTAATATGCATATGAGGACACATACAAATGAAAAACCTTTTAAGTGTACAATTTGCAATAAAGATTTTGCCATAAAACATAACCTTAATAGACACATGAGAATACACACAAAAGAGAAACCTTTTAATTGTTCTATTTGCAGCAAAGTGTTTTCCCAAAAAAATCGCTTAATATACATATGAGGACACACAAAAGAAAACCTTTTTAAGTGTACAATTTTCAACAAAGATTTTGCCCAAAAATAACACCTCAAGAGACACATGAGAATGTGCACAAAAGAGAAACTTTTTAATTGTTCTATTTGCAGCAAAGGTTTTTCCCAAAAGAACTCGCTTAATATACATATGAGGACACACACAAAAGAAAAACATTTCAAGTGTGCAATTTGCAACAAAGATTTTGCCCAAAAACAACACCTTATTATACATGTAAGAATACACACAAAAGAGAATCCCTTTAATTGTTCTATTTGCAGCAAAGTGTTTTCCCAAAAGAACTCGCTTAATATACATATGAGGACACACAAAAGAAAACCTTTTTAAGTGTACAATTTTCAACAAAGATTTTGCCATAAAACATAACCTTAATAGACACATGAGAATACACACAAAAGAGAAACCTTTTAATTGTTATATTTGCAGCAAAGTGTTTTCCCAAAAAAATCGCTTAATATACATATGAGGAAACACAAAAGAAAACCTTTTTAAGTGTACAATTTTCAACAAAGATTTTGTCCAAAAATAACACCTCAATAGACACATGAGTTTGCGCACAAAAGAGAAACTTTTTAATTGTTCTATTTGAAGCAAAGTGTTTTCCCAAAAGATCTCGCTTAATATACATATGAGGACACACACAAAAGAAAAACCTTTTAAGTGTACAATTTGCAAAATAGATTTTGCCATAAAACATACCCTTAATAGACACATGAGAATACACACAAAAGAGAAATCTTTTAATTGTTCTATTTGCAGCATTGTGTTATCCTACAAGAACTCGCTTACATATGAGGACACACAAAAGAAAAACATTTCAACTGTACAATTTGCAACAAAGATTTTTCCTGAAAAGATTATCTTAATGTACACATGAGAGTACACACAAATGAGAAACCTTTTAATTGTTCCATTTGCAGCAATGTTTTTTTCCCACAAGGACTTGCTTAATATACATATGAGGACACACACAAAAAAAAAACTTTTTAAGTGTACAATTTGCAACAAAGATTTTTTCCCAAAAACAACACCTTAATGTACACACAAAAAAAAACCTTTTCATTGTTTATAATATGACAAGTATTATACCCATAAATGTATATACTTACTAAACATGTGAAGAATACAATAGAATAGAACCATAAAAACCATTTGCACACAGGGAATGGTGGTTTGGCGCAGTGAGTGTTTCTGAGTACAAATCTCTGGAAATTCTTGTAATTCTGTGCATATATCATTTGGGATGGGATCCACAGCTCTATATTATACTAATCTTTACTTCATGTCTACAACTATGGTGCCACCATTTTATTAATTGATATCTCAACCGTCCATTCCAATGGCACTGTGCAAACTTGATTTGATAGAGTTGTAAGAAAATAACCATTTAACAGGATGTGTTTTTTTTAAATAGCAAGCCATTGCTTAACAATTTGTTTTAGCCAAAGTACCAAGCAAAGAAAGAAGCTTCATCACCAGTAGGAGTAACTGGTGTTAAAGCTTCCCTATTTTGATGCATTTTTATTAATTCATGATAATTATTATCACTCGTATTATTCAAGTTTGATCAACAGACTGATCTCCCTCACCATTCAATATTTACCTGCGATACCAATGTCCATGACAGAGTGTTTAGCTCAGCGCACTATGATGCTAGGGGTCCAAGGCAAGGTTGTTAAACGTCCAGACATGTTAGGTAAATTCAATTCCTGTCCAGGAGAGAAAATCAGAAAGCGTAAATAGGTTCTGGACCGTAGAGAACTGTTTTATCTGTCAAGTATTTCAATTCTGTCCAGGATCCTTTTTTCCGGATGAATTTAAATACTGTCTAGGAACCTTTTTTCTGAATCAATTTAAATACGGTCCAGGAACCTTTTTTCCGAATCTATTTATATTCGGTCGAAGAAGCTTTTTTCCAGGATCAATTTAAATAGTCCAAATTCCATATTGAAATGAACCAATATGCAACTGGGATCGAATTTTAACTTGTGCGAGAAAATATATTTATAAAAATATTTATCCACTTGTGGGCATGTAAGACTAATCCAGGTGCTGGCTGTTTCGAGAATCTAAGGAACAACATTGCATATAATGGCAGAAATGGGCAAAATGCAAATGCTGCAGTCATGTTACCCATCTCCATGTAGCCCCATTCTCTTAAACGTATTCCTGTCTTGGTTGAGACCTCTTGAGTCACTACTTGCGCACACTTGTTTTCGTTCGCTTGCTTGTTGCCTTCGTTGAAAAGAACGTTTGAATAGCCATGCCATTGCACTGCAATGTAAATCTCAGGGCAACCAAGTGACGAACAAAATTCTTTAGGGACATGACAGGGGTGGAGTCGGACCGGAAACCTTTGGCAATGAACAGCGCCATTTACTCCGAATGCCCATCCCAGCTGTGATAGCTGCAGCCTCACACTACCTAATTCATAGCTCCTATTGGCTGCGGTTCCTGGATCGGATGCCTGAGCAATATGTGACGGGTTTGTTTGCACTCAATATGACACCACACTAATATGGTTCATTGCATTCTGTAACACTTCGACAAGGGAGGTTTTTGAGCATGGCCCATGAGAGAGCAACAGAGTTTTGATTGTTTTCCTTCGATACAGTTTCTACAACCGCAGTGTGGCATTCCAATGTATACCGTACTCGCAGACATTTTTAGAAGGTAAGTTTTAATCCATCAACCCTGGTCCAGGAATTGTAAATAAATTGAATCCCAGACTAGGAGAGAAAATCGGCAAATATAAATGACTTCTAGACATTGTAAAACCTTTTAATATTTAAAGCATTTCAATTCGGTCCAGGAACCTTTTTACCGGATCAATTTAAATATTGTTCAGGAACCTTTGTTTGGGATGAATTGAAATTCGGTCCAGAAACCTTTTTTCCAGAAGAATTTAAATTCGGTTTAGGAACCTTATTTCCTGCATGAATTTAAATACAGTCCAGGAACCTTTTTCAGAATCAATTAAAATACATTCCAGGAACCTCATTTCAATGAAACAATATGCAACTTGGACCAAATTTAAATTGTGCGAGAGAAAAAATTTCCGGTCCTGCAGTAGAACCCAATAGATTTTATGGGCTCCTGGACCTTTAACAACTCTGGTCCCAGGTTTGAATCCCAGCCTGCGAATGGATGTTCTTTGTGAGTATCCCTTCAGCAATTTAATTATATCATTACTCATCCTCATATTTGCAGTTAGCAAAACGTGGCAGAAATGTGAAGTAAAATAAATCAACCAATCAATGCTTGAATAATTATATTGAAAACATTTTTACCCTTGAACTTCATTAGGTAAATTTCAGTTTGAAATTCTTATACATTTAATAATTTCTTATAGATTAGTATATCCTGTAACATTTGCAACTCATGTTTTTAGATGTATTTCATGTCTAAGTATGTGAAATGGCAAATGTAAACTTCACATATGAAATAAAATATTTTAAATATTGAATTGTATTAGACTGTTTTGATACAATGGAATCTCATTTATGCTTTATATTGTTAATATATTTGTGTGTGTATGTGTGTGGGTGGTGAGAGGCGGTAATAGATAATATTGGAATAGAGAAAACATTTTCTTGTACCCTTGAATTTCTGGAAAGTATGCCTTGGATACCGGGAATTATACTTGAATTTTATCATGATCCCAGAGTGGCCACTTTGTACTAGCAAAGTTATAATCAGTTATGGACACAGATTTTGTGGTATGTTAATAACAAATTTATTTTTATTGGTGATAAAGTTTAATGCACTGATAATCTCTACCTCTTTTCAGATAATGTTTAAATCTGATGTTAGTGTGATTGGAATGAGATTGCATTGATTGAAATTAATTTTTTCTCTTTGAAAATTATTATGATATTTTATGTTCAATTTTGTGCATGAAGTTTTTGTGTTTCTTAACATATTGAATTATTTTGATGAAGAATCTTTTAAATGTGTAATATTTCAAACTTCTCATTTTTGAGGAAGCAACAATACTCAATGCCAGTGATTCATGAATAGTTCTAGATCATCCTTCTGAAAACGCAAGTTTTAATTAACAATTTTCACTAAAAAATCACCTAAACCTCATTGCACAGCTGGGAAATGCTGTCTTTGTAATCGATTCCATTTTAAAATATCACATTCGTTTCATGACATTAAATAACTCACTAATTATTCTCCTGCAGCATTATAATACTGGGAGCCATGGTGGGTAGGGTGTCTGTTTCCATGCAGGAGACCCGGGTTCAATTCCCAGGGTGGATTATGTAAGGTCAGAATTGTTCTGGCCTTCTCCCCCCCCCCCCAAAGCATCTCTGGGGCTCACCAAGCCTCAAATCAATATATACCTGGGGGCAGCCCCATGGGGTAAAGGCAGCTGGAAAGTGGTTCTGATCACATCACCTCCAAAAATGGCCGTGATCAAGTATGTGTCTCGGTCTACCCCCACATGCCCTAAATGTGCCTTAATGGCATTGTGCTACATCCACAGGAAACTCCTTTTGTTTTTATGTTTTTTAAAAAAGCATTATGATACTTTAAAAAGTCTTGGGACATTTGGTACTTTTTTTGTGAACTTCTCTGTAGACCCAGAGGATGCAAAGATAGGATTTTTGAAGTGTTGCGAGACTTTTAACATGCTGCAGTTACAAAAGAAAAATATAAAAAAATCGGTTGATTGTCTCTTCTTCAGTTTCATGTAAATACTATTCATTCCTGCCTTTTGGGTTAGCCTGGAGATGGAGAAAAGAGACATAATAATATATGCAAATACAGTTGTTAAAATAACGCCTTTTTATGCCATGCTGTTCATCATTCTCTGTCATTTGCAACAAAAACAAGCAAGAACATATATCAAAATAATAATTACAATATGATTTCAGAATTTAGATCAAAAGTATCGGTTCAAAGGCTCTACTTTGCCTTCTGTGTAGGTCTTTGGATCTTGGTATAGATGCAGGGTGGCTACTCACCCATAGTTCCTAATTCCGGGAATGATTCGCGAATTCTGTGTGAATTTGTTTCCATAGACATGAAAATTTGCAACTTTTATTAATCCAAATCCAATTGAATCTACACAACCTGAGGCATTTTGTCACTAAGTTTTTACTTTTATCGAGGAAGATTTAATTTCTAATTAATTACTAATGAACAAGAAGATTTCATACATTAGTCTTACATTCGTGTCTTATTTTGTATGTTGCAATATGGCCTGTACCTAACTTCTTTTAAGGTGCTAGATCAAAGAACAGACATCTGAAATGCTTTGAGGTTGATTGAATTATGAAATTTTGTGTTGCTCTTTTCCAAGTTTTTCTGATCACTTCGATGACATGATGTAATGGAGGATCACACTCGTAGAAAACACCTATGCCTAGATGGATTCAAACCCAGATGCCTTGGCATCATAGCGTGCAGTGCCACGATGGTTAGAAATGCTCTTGGAGTATTAGATGTGACCACCAACGTGGTAATACTGTGTGCCCATTTCCTTGCAAGGCTGAGAGATCTGGATAAGTGTGGCTGGCGGCGCAAGTGGAGATGCAGACATTTTCGACCAGTAACAACCCGCTTATTTTTATGGACATATCTTTAGCATGCAGATATGCATATTAATATTGCAAAACGAGCTGTTCAAAGTGATGTCCACCTACATTCACACATTTCCTGTCATCGTGTGATGAAATTTTGATTCACATGCAAAAGTCAGCAGCTTTTGCTTAGGGGTTCTAAAATTTAATGATTAAGTTTCTTGTAATTTATGGACAAGATGTCTTAAGTCTCTCTACCTGGAGGTGAAATGCCAGGCAATTTGTCAAATTGCCTACACACATCTCTGTTTTCACGTAAATGTCATACATAAAAATTTTCTTGTAACGTGAATTTTGCGGCTGGCATTTCAATCACCACACTTACACACAACACACACACACACACACACACTGCAATTACACCAAGAGAAAATAACCAAAAAACACTCTCCCACAGTATGAAATCAACACACTCATGGTTCAAGGTCTGTTCCTCACTCCATTCGCAGCTCTGTCCAGGGCACCTGTAGTTGAGAAGGAAAGAACAAATCAAGCTCTGAGGTTTCATATTGCCAGCAATGCTCACGAAAACCATAGACTTTTAACAGTTTAGTCTGCAATTTAATCTTGATACAGTGTTACACATTAACCTCAAACGATTCCGAGCGAATCATATGGCTTTTGAGAGTAAACTTAAGTTTGACGTTACTGGTCGAAAATGTCTGCATCGCTGCTAGTGCCCCCTGGCACACTTCTCCCGATCTCTCGGCCTCGCAAGGAAATGGATGCTCAGTATTACAGCTAAAGATAAACATACAATTGTAGAGTTGAAATATTTATGGTGCAAAGTAACAGGAAAAAATTCAACTCAATGATGACACTCCACCCAAGGCACAGTAATGAGCAACACAGTCGCTTACAAACAAATGTGTTGCACGTGATGTAATCTTATTGATTACATTCAATTATGAGGTATTCCAATTGTTCTGCGTTGCACAAATTAACAAGGTTTTAAATTTTATTTTACGGGTACAATTGAACATTCATAATAATTCTATGTTTGGAAATATTATATGTTTATAAATTAAATTATGCATATTAGTTATTATAATAAAGAAACTAAAACCTTTAAATGCAAACATGTAACTAATATAAATTCAAGAGCAGATTTTCTTAATGTGTATCAGAAACTCTATTTAGCTGACTTAGATCAGCTAAAAGAATGCAAAGATTTAGATATTGCTGTTGATAAATTCTATGAAATAATTAAACTGTCTTTAATGAATGCATTCCATGCATACGCTCTTGTGTAAAAAAAAATCTTACAAGTGTTGGTTGGTTATTAGAAACCTGAATACACACAAAACACCACAAAAAAGTGGAAGCAAAGATTGGAGAATGTAATACATCATGAAATTAAGTACAAAACTTCAAGAACTTAATTAAAATGGGATATCAGTAAACCTTCGAAAACTACCTTGAAATTTCCAAAACTAATCTTGCTAACTACTCTAATCAGTTGTGGTCTTTCATTAAAAATGAAAGCAAATCTACCGTTTCATCCAAGTTAGAATAATGATAAAACCATTGACGACAATGAAAGTATCAAAGATCTCAAAGTATTTAGAATCCGTATATTCCAAGAACAATCTTCCTACAAAGATCCACATCTGAATGTAAACAGGAACTCACTTCCTAGTATCTTAAATATATCTGAAATATCACTAAATGAAATTAAGCAAGCCATTAAAAAACTTGTACCTAAAATATCTGCAGGCCCTGACTCAATATCCCCTTATGTAATTAAGGATATTCGGAAATTCTTAAGTATCCTCTTCACTCTTATTTCAACTTTGCTATTAGAACTTTGAGATTTCCAGCAATGTGGAAAACTGAGCTACAGGCCTATTGCAAAATTGTCAGTACCAGCAAAGTCTTCAAGCAGATAATATACAACCATACATATTCCCATATTAAACCCATTTTATCCCCTAATCAGCATGGATTTGTCCAATAGCACTCAACCGTAACTAAATCTTGTCAGGCAAGCTATATTGCATCCAGTATAGATAATAAAGGGCAAGTTGACGTTTTATATACAGACTTTTAAAAGGCATTAGACACTGTTCATCACCATATATTAATACAGAAATTAGCCAACAACAGCCTATCTCCTCCACTTATAACCCTTCTCTCTTCGTACCTGCAGAACCGTCAGCAATGTCATGTATCATGGCTGCAGATAAACTTAATACATGTTCAGTTCAGGAGCCGCACAGGGGTCGAAATTTGGTCCCTTGCTATATTTAATTTTTATAAATAATTTGTCAGAGCTACTCACAAAATCTGAAACATTAATCTTTGTTGACAATGTTAACATATATAATAATATTGTAAATTATCATGACTGTACGATGTTTCAAAAAAAGCTGCATAACTTGCTTCAGTGGTGTGAAATCAATAAAGTCAGCTTGAACTTAAAGAAATATAAACATGTATCATTCACCCACAACAAACACCCTACTAAATATCCATATACTATTTCTAACGTGTTAGTACAAAGTGAGAATATTGTTAGTGACTATGGGGTCACTTTCGACCAAACGTTCCTACCACTCTTTGCCTGCATTCTAAGTGAAGCTCACAGAAATTTGGGATTTATGAGAATGGGTAATCAATTTAGATGAAAGGAAACATTATATTTTTGTATTTATAAGCTTGGCAGATCTATTTAGATGAAAGGAAACATTATATTTCTGTATTTATAAGCTTGTCAGATCTAAACTTGAATATTCCTCTTGTTTGGAACCCACAATTCAAAGATATCGAAAAATCACTTGTAGAAAGAAGGCAAATAAGTCAATTTTCTTTTCCAAACTTATTAATGGTAAAATAGATTCTTCTCATCTGCTGTATGTTAAGGACCAGACCTGACCTCTTCCAAATCCCCCTCGGAAGAACCAAAATGACCGAAGCTAAACCCATGAGAAAGTTATTTAAATCATTTTTTAAGAATAACCCAAGCGTAGACTTATTTAAATGTAATTTTAACTTTAGATCTAAATTATAACTTTAAGCTATTAAGAGAGGTTCTTGTTATTACATAAAATGTATTATATTAAATTAAATTATAATTAGAAATTATCTCACGAAAATTTCCCCCCAAATGTATTTTTATATATTTTGTTCCATTCAGAGAATTTGTTTTCAATTAGCTTGTAAGGTTTTATCAGACAATTTAGTTTCATTAATATTGCATTACCTGTGTTTTTTGTCTATAATCTTATAATAAAATTCTTTGCGCAATTATTATTTAATGCAAATTGTATATTACATCATTCATATGGAGAACTCTCTATTGTGATATTTGTAATGTAATGGTGGCATCCAATATTGAACACTGTAATTGGGCATGCACCTGATGTGTTTCAATTAAATAAATAAATAAAATACTAAATATGGCAGACTGCAGATTTCTGGAGCCTACCTCTACACAACAAACACATTTATTATATTTGAAAATGCGTTGATGTTTTTTTCGTAGCTCTTAATAGGTTCACATTTATATATTCCATAGTTCAATGGGCCTGACCTCCATTGCCCCTCCCCTGGGTAATGGCCTATTAGCTATCAAAAAAATTGTACTCTTTTTATCAAACTTTCCTCTCATAAGAAAATGTATTTTATGCAAAACATTTTCTCCAACTGGATTTTTTTCAAATAAAATCATCCACAGTACTTGAACGTGGAAATTTTGAAATTAGTTGCTAGTGATCTGCCTGGCCAGGATGCAGTTAAACAGTTCAATGTCAATAAAATACAGAGATTTAACAGCACATTGTAAACACTTTAATTTTGTTCTTTTTGCAAAAATTAAAAAATATATAGCTACTGTTTCAGTAACTTAAGAGTGGGCTGGAGTTTGGCATGAAAGTAGTTTCCTGGCCCAATGCGATACAGACACACCTAGCGACATATCAGGGAACTAGGAATTCTCGGCTGTCGGTAGACTGCAAAGGAAGCCACGCGAGATCAGGTAATGGTGCTCGACTATAAACAACTGTTTCTCATTTTGAATGCTGTTGAAAGTCAAGTGGACGGATACTGACGGTTGAAATCAACTACCTTGTTTCGCAGTTTGCGGCCAGTGTGGCTACCGCAATGTAGTGTAGGTAGTGCAATTTCAAGAATTTTTAAACGATTTACACTTGACAGAAGCAAAGTATGAAGTGAATTCGGCTGGTGACTATTTAAAAACGTATTCGTGATAAACATTTAATTGTGATCTTCCCAAATTTTGAGATTGCTCTCAGAATGTTTGTATTTTACAATGAAATGCCAGTGGAGAGCGGTCGTTGAATAGCACACTTTCTAGTTTGTCATCCTTCACTATGAATGCTTATGTCCTGCAAGAAATTGACTTTGAGTCTCTCGTTCATCTGTTTGCTTTCATAAAAGCCAGAAGGAAACAGTTTAAGGCGAGTGTTCTCTTGTTATATCAAAATGTATTGTTTTATCAAAGTTTAATGGATAATTTTTAATCAGATGTGTCTACACTTTAAAGTTTACAAGTTTTATTAATATAGAGCATGAAATTAGTAGAAGTGAAGTACCATAACAAAACTGATAATAATAGTAATAATAATAATAATTATAATAATAATAATAATAATTGTAATAATAATAATAATAATAATTGTAATAAATGTCAGCAGGGCCCAAAGCAAAGCATAGCCTAGGTGCCCAAATTTGATAAATCCAGCGGTAACGAGGCAGAAGCATGAGCGTCGCTAATTTTTTGGAAGGGTCCTTATTTTATACGAAACGATATATAATAATAATAAGGCAAAAGATAGTAACATTTATTATTTCAACTATTAACGAATAGAGTCCCGATAATAATTAGAGATTGACCGGAGAGAGAGACTACCTGGAATTTAAAAAAAGGAAATGTGGATATGCGTAATGACATATGGAAAATCTGAAATGGAGAAAGACGGACAAAACAATGTAACAAAATGTATAGTAGTAGCAATGATGTCAGGAAACAATAGTTTAATATTGAAGTTACACTCTGATGAAGTAGTTTTTCTTTGTTATGATCTGAATTAAGTCCCTTTGCACAGTTCTCATCGATGGAGTTCACAGAAGTTTTAATTGGCCAAGGTTGATTGATTTTGTTTATTTTACTTTGCCTTTCTGCCACTCTTGGCTAATGATGATATGATTAAATTGATGAGACGCTCACAGAGGACACGTATGCCCAAACCAGGATTTGAACCTGTGACCACTGGTGTCATAGCGAAATGAGGTAACCACTGCCACGGAGGCCGGCTAATCGACCAAGGCTGGAGACAAACTCTCAGGGGTGACGTGTATCCCATGTTGAAACATATGACCTGTTGCACTAAACAAGTTCCTCCATCACATTATTTGTTCTCTCCCATTGTGATTTTTCCCAATGTTGATTGGTTGATTACAAAGTGAAATTTCAGTCCAACTAATGATAGTATAATCTTCAAGATCAGCACTATACGTTACAAAGTACTCTTAAAAAATCCCCAGTGAATTGGTGAAAATAAATTGACAGAATTTCGAGGAGAGACCGAGCTGCTGTGGGCCCACACCTGGCTACGCCAATATACGTAAGTAAACCCATGGTGCAACAGCCCTTGAAGGCCAGGGCCTACCTACCGACTGCCAGTCTCACTCACTCACTCTCCAACCAGTTATGGGGTGACGTGTGGTCAGCACGATGAACTCCCAGTCTTTGTTGAAGGTTTCCGTAACCAGGTTACGCTAGTCATTCATAGTGCCCCAATTTCCTCGGCAGGTCCTATAGACTGGCCGAAATATGAAATATCAGGAGACAAATTGTTACACTTCTCCCAGGAGACTCCAACAGGTGCGCGTTCCGTAGCTGGGTGCTTAGTCCCGACTCTCAATACGTGAGAACGGAAACGACCATTTCGTTATCCCCCCAACTCGTGATCGGAGAGAAAATCGTAGACCTGACTGGTCGTTAACGAGTACCGACTTCGATGGCTTACGAGTTCTCCCTAACGACTGAGAATATAGTCTGTGATGCACTCAAAACAAGATTGTCGTAGAGGCTACACCCAAAGAACCAATCAGATGGCGAGAATTAAAATCGAGAGTCGTGAAGAATCGATCGATCTTCCTAAAAATCGATTGTGGTTTGTTTACTGTCTTATGAAGTTGCCCGAATGTCGAAATTGATCTTAAATGTAAAATTGCATGGAAAATAAATAGTGAGTTTATTCGAATAGATAATATTCATGTATGTGAGTGACACTCCATGAGGATTTTTCGGAAGAAAAAATAAAACAAATCAATGCACTTACCAAATTAGCTAATAACGTCAAGACTTAAAAAAGAAAGAGGGAGGGTTGTTTCTTTCAAATTTATTATGAAAAGAGGTGTTCCAAATATGTGGTAACTTCTCGGTCCAAGTTCCGATCGTTTAATTCAAAATTAATGGTGCAATGGTATTTTTTACACGGCTCGATTTTTTATCTGTATTAACACATCGTTACCACACATTCTTTATAGTATTAGTGATTTCTTGCTGCATCTCGTGTGAACGATTTTTCCCTTCCACACATACCTACATGATTGATTGGGAGTATATATACGTATATTGCAACATATTGAAGGTTAGGTTTTTCTTGGTAAATAATATTTAACGAAATTTTAAGGGCAAAAATACACACATATTCCTAAAATGAATGTTTTGCTTGCCTTTGATACAAATAGCTGATTGGTATCTTACGTTTTAGGTTAAGCACGTTAGATTTAAGGCTCTTAGAATTAATAAAACATTCCTAAATACTTTCGTTGTAAGGTTGGGTTAGTCAGGTTTAGGGTTCTTAGCATTATAACAATATATCTAAGTGAACAAAACATCCGGTCTCAAGCACAAAACTCCCTTCGAACCTTGATGAAAATCTGCTAAAACTCCATGTCTTACATAACCGGAAACCAAGAACGATTATTTGCTGCAAATCACAGCTACTCGTGTAAGCTCCTTTAAAAATCGAAGTATCTCAGGTAAATAATACTTTGTGTAGAATTTAACAGTGCTAATTCATTTCTCCAAGCTTCAAACTTACCTTCACATATTGTTTCCAGTATTCCAAACTACTTTCTAATACATCTATAAAATTTGCAAAAATGAAAAAGAAAGAAAAAAGAAAAGAATATCATTCAATATTCAGAACCGTTGCCAACTTCTCTATTAATGGCAGAATATTGATTTTCGGTAGGTAATTGTGGGAGTTTGTGAATGAGGGCTGATTTTCTATGAGCATTGTAGGAATATGTATACATTTTATCCTAAATTTTCCAAATTTTATTTACAAAAAAAAATATTGCAAAATCGAACGAACACATCAAACATTGGGAAATACAGGAATTATCCATTGTTGACATAACATTAAAGTGCAAAAGCAACCTTATGAAGTAATTCTTGTATGGCACATTCCTGGTAAATCCAGGTTCCTCCCCTCACTAATTCATAATTTATTGAATGGAGATGGAAGTATACAGAATTTCTTTGCATTACCAATACAAGTGTGATTTTCCTCAGTGAAATGTACAGAAAACATACCTCAAAAATATGCTGTCATACAATGAATTTGCTAAAAAATATGCCTTGGTTTTTTTATGCATTTACATGACAAATGACAGCATCATCATAGCGTTCACAGAAGATAGGAAATTTAATTTGGTGTGGAGAAATAAGCTACGATAAAAACATGACAAAAATCTGAGGCCTGTAAAGGGAAAAAAATCTGGAAATATACTTACTGATTTCATAAAGGTGCTTTGTCAAAAATGAAAATTGTTACTTCTGGAAGTTTATGACAGCCACGCAATCTTCACTGTGTACCTCAACCTATCTACTTACCATTCAAGTTAACATTTCTGGAGGTGTGAATATCCGTAGCTAGTTATATGCAATAGCTTATGGCAAGTTGTGAATATGCTTAACTAGATGGCACCTCCATTGCAGGAAGAACACAGTAATTGCATGACAAATTGTATGCTGTAACTTATTAATGCCTAACAGAACCAAGAAGTTACAGAACTGGATTTGTAAATTTACACAGAGATCCAAGTTGTGGAAATTATGGGAGTGCAATACAGTTGTTGTTTTTTTTGGAAACTCTATGAGCATTGGCACATAATACTAAAGACATGTTTTTCCATTTCATAAATTTTCAGTCAATTATAATGTCTCTAACATGTAAACTTTGCATTCCCAGATGCTGTTTAATGATTGGTACAACAACTATAATTCCTCAAAACTATTTATTCAGTGAAGTGTAATTTTCACCGAGACCGTGATGTGAAAAGATTTATGAATTATAATGACAATCTTAATGTAGGATTTCCCTTACTCTTTGAGTGGAGTGGAGTTTTAAGTCCACTTTTGTGCACAGATAGGCTAATTGGGACTGGACCTACAGTTTAAAGTAGGATCCGAACCACTATGCCTCACCGGTTCTCAAACTTGGAACCCCTTGATTGCAAAGCAAATATGTTACAACTATGCCATCGGGGAAGCACCCCTACCATTTGAAGTAGATGATGTAACAAAAATTATTGTGGATGCCGTATGCAAATGGAAATATAGCATCAAAAGGTAAAAATAAAATAGGTAATAAAAAGGTAATAAAAAAAAGTATCTCAAGAGATTGAAAATGAAATCTGGAGTCCCCTTGATGTTGAGGTAATTAGATTTGACTAATCTATTAATGGGGAGACTGTTCATAGAAGTCCTCCCATTAATGACTATTGCAATATTGTTGTACGAGAACCAGATGGACCTAACTTAAATTTATGTAATTTTCACGAGTGATTATGTCTGAATATAAAAAAGTCGGTAATTTGAAGATACTTAAATCCTCTTTACCACTAATGAGAAAAGCTGGACATGGGTGAATCTGACTCCAAACACAGCTTTTTTAGAGTTACGTTCCTCTGGTTCTCACACGGCAACATATGACATGAGGTCGTCTTTATGCACAGAGAAGCTACAGTTTAAAGTGGTATCTGAACCATTAAGTGCCTCTGCTGAGTATTGAACATGGAATCCCTTGATTACAAGATGGCAACATGCAACATTTCCAATACACCATTGAAGAGGCTTGAACTGTCAGTGAGCAAATGAGTAAAGTAAACCAATTTCAGATAGAACAGCACTGAAAAATATATTTGCAATGAAACTTTTCTAAATCAAGTGGGAGGTGATTGTGTACATTATGAAACATGTATTCATGAAATCAGATACACACTGATGCAGACCTTTTGTACACAGAAAAGGCATAGTTAAAAAAATACAAAAAAAAAAAAACTGACTACATGGGAACTTTGCATGTAATATCAGCTTTTTAAAACTTTAGGAAAACTGTGTGTTCTGTCAGCTCTTGCAATAACAATCTTCTACAACAACACACTACTTTATGGCAAAAGTAACTAAGGCAATGAAGTACATTGATATTTCATAACGACAAACAAGGCTTAAAAACTGTTGCAAAGGGGAAGCTTTAAACAGAAGAAAATAAACCTTTTCATGTTTCATCTTGCATATGAAAATATAAATCTCCTTTTTTTAAAGATATATATTTTAAGGTAACAGCCATCCAAGCCATATGAAATGGCTGATGTGCATTTTACTGAAAAATTATCTGAAAATTCTGGCTCAAGCAGATATTTAGTTTTCTGTTGGTTGAGTCCCAATCTTCAAAAAACTTTCCAGCAGGTAGTAAAAATAAAGAAGTGAACCATTTAAAGTAGTCAATTAAATGAAAGAAGTGAGGAATTGGTACTGCTAACAATATTGAAATAAAGTTCTGGTCTACCGTTACAATGTTATATTTCAAAAAGAATGTCACAGAAAACATATTTCACACAAACTTAATAACATTAAAGCACATCTGAAGATTCACACACACACACACATGCAGAGTTGACAGTGGATGGGAAAACTGAATTTTCTTCTATCCCTCCATCTTTGATTTTTGCTGCCATAGGAGGGCGATAGTGAAGCACCATGTTCTTTAAAAGACACCTCCATTTTTGTTTTAGGATGCCAATGGTCCATTACATTAGACAGCTATGCACCTCAGGAGTGTTTTCACCAGCACCATCTATTGGTGTCATGACCCATGGTCCTCTGGATACCCACTGTTACCTGCAAAGATAAAGAAAGGCCTGTCCTGAGTTTCCACTGTAGGTAATAAATATCCCAATAACAATTGAAAGTAACTTCACTTAAAAGATTTTAAAGGATCAGCAGGAATTCAAGTATTAACTTATGAGCACTTCTATAATCTATTCCTTTACTTCAAAACATCTAAAGTGCACATATCCAGTGATGGTTCACCCAGTCTCTTATGAAGAAACTGTATGTTAAATTTGGCAATCCTCTAAAGTGCCACATTTATAGAAATTTTGAGTACTTTTGTTCAAATCGCAATGTCAATGTTTGACTTCTAAAAATACGCAAGTGTTCCACAAAAGCTCTATTTCCATAGCAAATGGAATGTTGAACAAATGAACATGTAATAGCCCCATCTAGTTGCTGCACTTTTTTACACTCTGTGCAGTGCAGGTGTATCCAGTCCCAGTGTCAAGGGTAGTGCAAGGAAATCACGTTCAATCAACTAGATGGAAAGCAGTGTTCCAGTTAAGAAGATTCAACAAATCCCTGTCTGCTGCTTTGAACGGTCATTTGATTAGTTAGCACACACCACGTGACCATACACCAGTCCGAAAGGTAGTGCAGATGGTGCAGACACCAAATACACTACTTGACTCCAAATAAAAAAACTAGACAACTCAGTGTTGCACCGTGCAACCAACTAGATGCTTCAGTGCAAAGAGAGTCAAAAAGTGCAGCCAACTAGACGGGGCTAATGTGTTATGACTCCTAGGTGTTTTATAAACTTGCCTACAACAAACGAGGTTAGATAAATTTATCATCCTCAATTTACATTCTACAAATTCTATCACATTTCAATAATCTTGTTATTCATATCTAAATTAAACATGTATCATATTTAATCACATGCTCATTGTGTGGCAAACATTATAGATTATGCTAACTGTGAATGTTATGTGAAGGCTTCCATGTAAAGTATTGTCTGGAATAAAAATAGTTATATGATTTTATGAAACATTCACGTAACATTTCTATTAATAAAAATGCTTCCACATAAAATTGTCCCTAGCATGGTCTTGTTGTATACTGGTAGGGTTTCTTCTTATTATTATTATTACTACTTGTATCTAAGAATAAAACGTTTTGATAACATTTGAAGAACTCAGAAATGTTTAAGTTTAAAATTTACGGATAATGCACAGAGAAGAGAATACTAGACTTATTGTAGAATATAGATAATTATGAAACAACACTGCACATGTATTCCTAATACAGTAATGGTAATAAACATAGTACTTCACATCTTTAATAATGCAGTTCATATATGAGATGAGTGCAATTTAAATACTTCATGGAAAAATTATTAACAATAATTATTCCAGACTTAGAACATCTACATACCTAACAGCCAAGTGTTCCTTGTACCTGCCTTATTCTTATATTGACAAAAGTATCTGATGTTGGAATTCCTCATGTGTACACCCTGGATACCGAGAGTAGTCACAATATTTTCATTTTAATCGGCTATCTGCAAAAGAGGAAAAGTACTGTAACTTTTGCACAAATAATTGGGTTAACAAGTTGAGGTAATGATCATAATAAGATACTGCACAAAGTTAATGATTTTTTTAAAAATATATATATATATATTCATGTTATTCTGAATGAGAAATACCATCCATCTGATGTTACACATTACTCAGTTGTTTACTTCTGATTTATTTGAAAATAGCAACTGTTTTGAAAACCACACAAATTCACCTTTTACTGTGTTCCAATAAAAAATAATAAAATATTAAAAGAATATCACTCTGGAACTGTTATTGCCATGAGCACCTTTGATTTGGTTTGTCTTAACAATTATAATTGTATTGTTTTGTCCATGCAAATAGGAATACGAGATAAAAAGTGATACAAATTTGTTTGCTAATCCAGAACTATATGGATAGTATTGAAAATATACTAGCATGTTCACTTGCACAATATACCTACCTACATGGCCAGTCAGCCACTCATTTCAGTATTTATGTTTTATTACATGTTATTGTAGAAGCTGTCTAAAACCCACCACATGATGGATGTCAATAGGTGTTATTATAATGAAACAAAAATAACGTACACTATCTTACCTCCTTTTAACATCCAGCTGATCTGCTTATATCATTGGGAACTTCATCCATTGTGAGGAGCAATAACCACCATAGCACTGCACACTTGCTCTATACACTGGCTGATGACCTATAACCATCTGGCTGGTACCTCCATGTTGTAAAAATGAGAGGTTCTAGCACCTATAAAATTATTTTAGAAAAAATAAATATAAATTCTCTTACAAGGAAACTTCTATCCAACAGTTCCCACTGACTCAAAGATTTTCATGCTTAAAATAAATTCATGCTACCCACTATCAACACATGACATAAGGTAGTTAAACTGAGTGCATTCTGTTGATGGTTTCATATAGAAAAAAATATTTTCCCCTTTTCAATTGATGGTTATGAATACAGTATACCAAGTACCCCCTCCCTTGCACACACACACACACACATATATATATACATTACTAATGACATTTTTGTCACAAAAAAAGGTTTTCTCTCACCAGTGTCTGGGCAACGGAATGGAGTACTTTCACTTTTACTGGTGCTTAGGCGTTTAGGTTAGATTTTGTGATTACAATAAAAAAAAGATAATTTTACATTCCCGTCGTGATAAAAAAATAGATTTGGGATAAATTCTAATGTCCGTAACTCTGTAAATATATGTTTCTATGCCCCCAAGCTTCTGATATAGTCTTAACAACAGTTAATCTTTCCATGGGGAATTTTTCCTGGAAATTCGAGGGAATACGTAATTTAGTACACTCGACCTGCAATTAATACAACTTAAAACATAGTGTCAAAATTTCCTTTAAAATCTTGATCATCAGTTCACGTACTGTATAAATCATGCGGACCATTTTTTCCCCCTGTATATAACATATGGTAGTGGTGCCTAATTGAAGTATTTTATAGTACCGTAATTTCATTTACTGGTTGCAACAGGACAATATGTTGCAGAAAATTAATTGTTCTTATTTTGTGCGGCATCGTTATTTTACATTTTGATGTGACGTGGGTGGAATGTTGGCATACATTTCCCACGTGTATCAAAATATATTTTGCAGTAGTATTTTATTTCGCGATTGCTAAGCTTAAGGAATGTTGCAAAAATATCAGCTATAATTCTTACAAAGTACGTGGAACAATGTAATTAACATTAAGAAGGAAAATGGCACGAATTATTTAATTCTTTAGGTACATCGTAGCAACAATTCACAATACATACGTATTTCACTCTCCCCCAGATTTGTTCCAATTGCCCTTATGTTCATACCCAATAATATTAATAACATACTAACATGACGTACTTACTCGAAATACGACTGAAACGAAGTGGGCTTGCAATTCTTCTTTCTTCAAAACCATCCTCCGCAACAGCTGATAGTGTACATCTTGAAAATCTGCAGCCGTGAACGAACTCGGTAGGTGCCTGGCTTGTGAGTAGGTTCCACTCGTTTTCTGTTAGCGTGTCCGTAACGGTATTCGTTAACGAAGAGTGGAGACTACACTAAATGGCATTCGTTAGCCTTTCTTGACAAAAACGTCACGAACTCGTTAGACCTTAACGTGTTGACAGTTCAAGACTTAGGCCCCTGGAGACAAAAGCATTTTGCCCGCACGGTCACAATGCAGGACAGCAGGCTCGTAGGCAGAATTTTATTTCAGAGGGGCGGGGGGATGCTCATCCCTTCAGCAGTTGCTAACTAAGGCGAAAAAGTGAGAAACCCTGAAGATGAGTTTTTGTTACCTAATATTGATTTTGCACCGCCAACCCTGTGCCGGTTGTTTGAGTATCTTGAGTTTGGGTTTGTTATAAGTCTACTTTATGACAGATAGGCCAATCGTGACTGGACCTACATTTATAGTGGGATTGAACTATTGGGCGTCCACCAGGTACCAGACAAGGGACCTTTTGACATTACAAGGATCACCTTTACCATTACGCTATAGGGGAGGCAAAATATATCTGGAACTAGGAGGACATTTTGAATGGATGTAGAACGTAAGAGGCAGGGTTCACGCGGAAGAGGAAAAAGCCCACCCCTGTCATAACCTGTAGCTACTTTAATTCTCAACCAAGCCAAGAATTTTGTCCTTCTATATTTCATATCACTTTCGTTATTGTTAATGAAGAATTGGAAATAATAATTTGTCTTTAAATCTCAAGTTAGCAAGTTAGCCAAAATTATGTTTTTATACTAAATTTTACATTAATTGAAGATTTGCAAAGGCACAGTAAACCTTTTCATGATCGTTCCACTCGAAAAAAAAAATGTTTATGTAAGTCATATTACGTCTATGCTTGGAATTAGTGATGTTTTATGAAGCACACACACGTAAGCAACACCAATAGTATTGTAATTTGGAGAGGATGTGATTTGCAAGCGGTACAAGCATGGGAATTTAACGAACTTTATTTGCGAATCCTACTTGCGCCGTTGACTCGTAAAGTATAACATGTGAGGTAAAACTGTTGAAATGTAAAACGAGGAAGCGCTGCCCCCCCTCTCCGCCTTTTCTAAATTTTATTCAAATCGAACGCGGTAGGCAGGCACGTATCTAGAAATATATTTTGGAGGACTCTTAACCTAATATCTCAAAATTATAATAATAATAATAATCGTTTATTTTAAGTGCTGAGCACAGTATGAAATCTAATACAGCACTAAGTCAAATACAAAAGTACAAAGTTACATGAATAAAATACGTAAGCTGTAGAATAACATAACAAGTTAGCATATTTACACTTCAAGTTACAGTTTTCAACAAGATCTATTATATCTCTGATACTAATAATTGTTTATTGTTATATAATATTGTGCAATTAACTGAGTATTGTTCTAATAATAATAATCATATTTTTTGAAGTGATGATAACGATTAAACAACCAGGTATATCACTATGTCAAAATTTGTTATACAAAATTAAAAATTGAATACACAATTATAAAATAAAACAGTGGATCCTACAATCTTATACATCAACATAAATTCAAATTGTAGGTTTCAAGAAGATCAGCTATTAAACCTCTGGCCTTGTTTAGGCATGTAAGAATTGAGATATACCTATGGGAATATCTGGGAATTTTATAAGCTATATTATTCAAAAATATTCACTGACAACTTGGAAATTTAATATCTTCTCTACAAAATTTATCCTTTTTATTTTTCTTCTTTCTTCTAAGGAAATCATATTCAACTGCGATAACCATTCAGAGTAATGTTGGTCATAGTAATTTTTTTTAAACTTTGTGCATAATAACCTGATAAAAAGTTTTTGAACTGATTCAACTTTTTGAAGGTGACTGGTTGCAGTCAGAAACCATAATTCATTTGCATATTCAAGAATAGGACGAACTATCGTTTTATACAGGAATATTAAGGTATATTTCTTTTTAAAAACTTTCCATGAGAAAAATATATAACCAAGCATTCTCTTTGCTCTTTTGCAAATTTCTGAAATGTGCTCATCAAATACGTTAGAGGAGTCTATTAATATTCCTAAGTCTTTATGACTGTCGCACACTTGGATTTTATTTTCATAAATAAAATAGTTTGAGACTATATAATTAACTTTCTTAGTACATCTTAAAACTTTACACTTTTTCAAGTTAATTTCCATTTCATTAATCTTTAACCAATATGTCATTCTATCAAGATCAGCCTGAAGTTGAGCGACATCATTATTTGTTAAAGTACTCTTAAAAATTTTTATATCATCTGCATATAGTAAACATGTGCTAGATTTAAAACATAATGTAACATCATTGATAAAAGCAGCAAACAGAATTGGGCCAAGTGGCGACCCTTGAGGTACTCCACAAAGTATTTCTTTTTTAGAATAAGTTGTTTCACCAATCTTAACAGAGAAACTTCTATTTACTAAAAAGTTGGAAAACCATTTCAGAAATCGTGGTGATAATCCCATTTGGTCGAGTTTGTAAATTAATAGCTGATGGCTGACACTATCAAAGGCTTTAGCCAAGTCAATAAATAAAATATCGGTCTGGTATTGCTTCCTAATGTTAGATTTAAGAGAGTCTATTAAAACCAATAAATTTGTAATAGTAGACCTTTTTCTAAAAAAATCCATGCTGATTCCCATCAATATATTGTTTAAAAGAAAGAGACAAATAGTCAGCAATTATGTGTTCAAAAAACTTGGCCATGGAATTTAATATAGTAATTGGTCTATAATTATTAAGATCATTGGCTTTTCCATCTTTGTTTTTAGTTACAGGTACAATAAACACATTTTTCCAGATATCTGAAAATATTCCAGACGTAAGTGACATGTTGTAAATTTTAGTTAACAATGGTACAAAAACATCTTTGTTTGCTTTCAAAATAAAATTAGGTATGCCATCAGGACCTATTGAAGACCTGCCTTTTAGTTTGTTAATTGTATCACTTACATCCTTTTCCAAGATAACAGGTACATCAATTAAGTTGGTGTATGAGTGAAGATTAATATTTTTAAAATTTACATGACTTCTTTTTGAGAAAGATTTGTGAAAAAGCTCACAAAAAGCATTAGCAATATCATATTCATTGAACAGTACATCATTATCATAAATAATTTCAGTGATAGTAGTTTCTCTCTTCTTTCTATTAAAGTGAAACCAAAAAGTATTCTTGTCACCATTAACATTGTTTTCTAAGGAGGAGTAGTAATGCTCCTTTACATTAGAATATTCCTTTTTAACATCTTTCCTTAATTGGGAATAAGTTCTGTAATATTCACACTTATTTGTAAGTTTAAATTTATCATGATACCTTCTCTTTTTATTGATCATTCTCTTTAGTTTCCTTGTCATCCAAGGCAGTTGATTGTTTGTTCTTTTAACTTTTGAAGGAATACTGTTTTTTTAATATTGCATACACATTTCTAGTCGGTTCCATAACAGATTGTTGTACATCATTAGATATTTCAACCATATATGGTAAATGCAACAATTCATTATAAACATTCCCATAATCACCTTTGGCGAAATTAAGACATCTATAAATATTATTTTCCCTTGTATCTATATTGTCTTTTTTAGACCTATCCAATTCAAATAAAATCAGAATGGTGGATGAAACTTATCAATTTTAGATAAAGGATGTTCATTAAAAAGTGGCCGTGGTGGCTCAGTCGGTAACGCGTCTGACTACCATGCTAAAGGTCCCGGGTTTGATCCCCGGCTGGTTCAAATCCGGGAACTTTTCTAACGATGGAAGCGGCCCCGGCGCCCACCCAGCATCGAATAACATGGGTACCTGGGGGAAACCCTGGGGGGTAAAGGCAGTCAGGAGTGTGATGCTGATCACATCACCCCCACTCACGACCGGATCAAGAAAGTGTGGGGCGTTACCCCCACACCCCTATACGCCTTCATGGCATGGTGCTATGCACAGGGAAGCACTTTACTTTTTTTTACATTAAAACTAATGTTACAAGTGGAAATGTTAGTGGGAAGAAGATCTAAAACATTAAAAGGCAGTGAAGGGTCATACGATACATTGTGCTGAATTAGATTTGAAAGTGTTGTGATTTCAACAATTTTTTCAGCCTTTCTTTTAACATAATAATTAGAGCAATACAAATTTCCAGCAGCCGAGTCAATTCCATCAGCATTAAAATCTCCAACTAAAATTATTTTATTGTGTTCCATTAACATCTCTTGAACTACCCAATCAAAGTAGTTTGCAAACAAGTCACAGTTTAAATCAGGTGGCAAGTAATGCAATCCTATTATGGTTGGATCAGAATTATTAGACAGTAATTTTACCCAAATTACATCCAATTCTGTAAAAGGTGATTCCAAGATCATAAACTGAACCTTGTTTTTAATAAATAAAAGACAACCACCACCAAAAGATTTCTGTTTGTTTAAATCCAGATTTCTATCTTTTCTTAGCACCCTGTACATTGGATCTAAATCTATAAAATAATCTCTATCTTGTTTACACCAACTTTCTGTAAGAAAAATTATATCATAATTTTCAATATTTATATTGTTTACTAATGTTTCAAATTTGGTGTTAATTCCTCTAACATTCTGATAAAAACATTTAATCATATTATTACTAAGGAAAGAACCACTTAGTTTTTTGAAGTTGAGTTTTCTCCAGACTTACTGTTACTCTTTGTATCAGATACACTTTTGTCTTTGTTGGCAAGTATATTGTCATTTTTCAATTCGCCATAAAACCTTGTTACTAATACCCCTTTAGGCCAAATATTTTCATCGAATAGTACATCATAGTCATCCTGGGAAACAGCTACATGAAAGGAAGAGTAAGCATCATATTTAGTTTTCAGCCTTGTACACACCATTTTCTTTACGGAAGAAGTGTCAGCAATATATTGCTGAAGGTAAGTATTTGAAACTTCAGGATGAAGTCGAGTCACAAATAGAGATCTCTGAGGAAAAGCATTGCGTTGCACTGCTAACCTAGTAGATGGATTCTGACCTTGCACTGATTCACCAGAACGGGTCATGGCGTCACAGGAGTTTCATCGCTACGCTGTTGTAAACATTTCGTACATTTATAGGTAGATGTGTCGTTCACCATAAAAAATTCAACTTCATATTTAGAAAGTTTCAAACATGGTTTAACGTGGAACCTTGTATTACACACAACATGCCAATACCTGTTGCTTTCCACAAATTCCTTTGGAGCAAATTCCACAGTGATCAGAGGCAGGTGCCATGTTGAATATTAAAATAATAATATTAATAATGTTAAATTAAAATAAGTATTATTATATTAAATTAATTAAAATACTCAAATTAATTAACATATTTTTATTACATAAATAGGTAAAAAAGGTGGTATAACGACAGTCATATAACATCATGTATTGATTAGGTAGCTTACGAGTAGTTAAGGTCGACAAAATTTGTAAAAAAAAATAAATAGAAACTGCCCTGGCAAGGAAATTAATGTCAAATAGATAAAGAATATAATATTTAATGAGTATCAGAAAAGGATGTTAGATCCAGTTGACGAAAGTAAAATTCCTGGTAATATTGTATGCATGTTATGCAAGTAAATGCTTGCATAAATCACCTTTGGTACAAGTACTGTCATTCAAAGCCGTATGACCCCAATTTAATCCATGCTTTCCAATAAGTTTGCAGAAATAAATAACCCTCGATTAAACAACAACCATATTTTCATTATTTATTTGAGTTAATTTATGTTCTCATTATTTTCATTATTTAATTTTTGTACTTGGTAAGTCTTTCAGGGGGAGGTCGGGACTCCTGGACGTATGTCCTTGGCGATAGATGTCGAGATAAAAGTTACTGTGTCACTGGTTCCAATTTAGAGTAAATATGCTCTGCTTCTCTATACTCAAACACACAGACAGATGGTTTTCCTGCTTTCTCGGTTTCTTTCCTGGGAAAGAGGCAATAATTCAAGCAGTGACAGACAACTACGGGAGCTTCTGACGAGGGGACAGAACCCAGCTGTGCAGAGGATTCAGACATCGGCACGAACTAGCCCTCCCCTGAGGCAATTTTCCAACAGAGGCATCTAGTGGCCAAGTGGCGAACTATGCTCGCTGCCGCGGCCGTATCTTTTGCCATTGATAATACATGACATTTTTAAACAATAATTTTGGGCTGT
The DNA here is from genome assembly GCF_977018435.1 of Lepisma saccharinum. NCBI lineage: Eukaryota > Metazoa > Arthropoda > Insecta > Zygentoma > Lepismatidae > Lepisma > Lepisma saccharinum. The sequence continues at coordinate 65,416,339 of NC_139243.1, read as the reverse complement.
GCAGGTGACTTTTGAAATAAAAGCCCTCCCTAGCTTAGTCATAAAAGGATTGAGCATTACGCTAGTATGCATCATAATGGCCATTTTCGTTGG